>NC_061509.1:252274042-252429704 GCF_022539505.1 Lolium rigidum | reverse complement strand
CAAAGGGTAGACGGCGCGGTCAACGGAACTAGGGTTTCGTCGGAAATCGAGCATCGGACCTAGGGAATGGCCCCAAAATTTGTGTGTGTCCACATGGCATGCACAAAAGTGATTTGAGATGGTTCTATATCCAATGCTACCCTCCGGGTGTGCCGAGCTTCTCGGACATGGGGTTCCTACACTTAGGCGAGTCTACGCATGTATAGGGGAACTCCCTCGGAGGTGAACCGGAGAGAACCTTGGGATCATATGGGATGATACTTGTTTCCACATGTACCTATGACCTAAGCAAGCTCAAACGTAGGCATACGCCCGCAGGGGACCCCGATGGGATGCGATCAAAGGGGTAGACGGCGCGGTCAACGGAACTAGGGTTTCGTCGGAAATCGAGCATCGGACCTAGGGAATGGCCCCAAAATTTGTGTGTGTCCACATGGCATGCACAAAAGTGATTTGAGATGGTTCTATATCCAATGCTACCCCCTCGGGTGTGCCGGCTTCTCGGACATGGGGTTCCTACACTTAGGCGGATTACGCATGTATAGGGGGAACTCCTCGGAGGTGAACCGGAGAGAACCTTGGGATCATATGGGTATGATCCTTGTTTCCACATGTACCTATGACCTAACCAAGCTCAAACGTAGAGCATACGCCCACCGGGGGACCCCGATGGGATGCGATCAAAGGGGTAGACAGGCGCGGTCAACGAGAACTAGGGTTTCGTCGGAAATCGAGCATCGGACCTAGGGAATGGCCCCAAAATTTGTGTGTGTCCACATGGCATGCACAAAAGTGATTTGAGATGGTTCTATATCCAATGCTACCCCCTCCGGGTGTGCCGGCTTCTCGGACATGGGGTTCCTACACTTAGGCGGTTCGCATGTATAGGGGGAACTCCCTCGGAGGTGAGCCGGAGAGAACCTTGGGATCATATGGGTATGATCCTTGTTTCCACATGTACCTATGACCTAACCAAGCTCAAACGTAGGCATACGCCCACCGGAGGACCCCGATGGGATGCGATCAAAGGGGTAGACGGCGCGGTCCAACGAGAACTAGGGTTTCGTCGGAAATCGAGCATCGGACCTAGGGAATGGCCCCAAAATTTGTGTGTGTCCACATGGCATGCACAAAAGTGATTTGAGATGGTTCTATATCCAATGCTACCCCCTCGGGTGTGCCGGCTTCTCGGACATGGGGTTCCTACACTTAGGCGGATCTACGCATGTATAGGGGGAACTCCCTCGGAGGTGAACCGGAGAGAACCTTGGGATCATATGGGATGGTACTTGTTTCCACATGTACCTATGACCTAACCAAGCTCAAACGTAGGCATACGCCCACGGGGACCCCGATGGGATGCGATCAAAGGGGTAGACGGCGCGGTCAACGCGAACTAGGGTTTCGTCGGAAATCGAGCATCGGACCTAGGGAATGGCCCCAAAATTTGTGTGTGTCCACATGGCATGCACAAAAGTGATTTGAGATGGTTCTATATCCAATGCTACCCCCTCGGGTGTGCCGGCTTCTCGGACATGGGGTTCCTACACTTAGGCAGATTCTGCATGTATAGGGGGAACTCCCTCGGAGGTGAACCGGAGAGAACCTTGGGATCATATGGTATGATCCTTGTTTCCACATGTACCTATGACCTAACCAAGCTCAAACGTAGGCATACGCCCACAGGGGAACCCCGATGGGATGCGATCAAAGGGGTAGACGGCGCGGTCAACGAGAACTAGGGTTTCGTCGGAAATCGAGCATCGGACCTAGGGAATGGCCCCAAAATTTGTGTGTGTCCACATGGCATGCACAAAAGTGATTTGAGATGGTTCTATATCCAATGCTACCCCCTCCGGGTGTGCCGGCTTCTCGGACATGGGGTTCCTACATTAGGCGGTTCTGCATGTATAGGGGGGAACTCCCTCGGAGGTGAACCGGAGAGAACCTTGGGATCATAGGGTATGATACTTGTTTCCACATGTACCTATGACCTAAGCAAGCTCAAACGTAGGCATACGCCCACCGGGGGACCCCCGATGGGATGCGATCAAAGGGGTAGACGGCGCGGTCAACGGAACTAGGGTTTCGTCGGAAATCGAGCATCGGACCTAGGGAATGGCCCCAAAATTTGTGTGTGTCCACATGGCATGCACAAAAGTGATTTGAGATGGTTCTATATCCAATGCTACCCCCTCGGGTGTGCCGGCTTCTCGGACATGGGGTTCCTACACTTAGGCGGTCCGCATGTATAGGGGAACTCCCTCGGAGGTGAACCGGAGAGAACCTTGGGATCATATGGGATGGTACTTGTTTCCACATGTACCTATGACCTAAGCAAGCTCAAACGTAGGCATACGCCCACTGGGGGAACCCCGATGGGATGGAGTCAAAGGGGTAGACGGCGCGGTCAACAGAACTAGGGTTTCGTCAGAAATCGAGCATCGGACCTAGGGAATGGCCCCAAAATTTGTGTGTGTCCACATGGCATGCACAAAAGTGATTTGAGATGGTTCTATATCCAATGCTACCCCCTCCGGGTGTGCCGGCTTCTCGGACATGGGGTTCCTACACTTAGGCGGATTCGCATGTATAGGGGGGAACTCCCTCGGAGGTGAACCGGAGAGAACCTTGGGATCATATGGTATGATCCTTGTTTCCACATGTACCTATGACCTAACCAAGCTCAAACGTAGGCATACGCCCACCGGGGGAACCCCGATGGGATGCGATCAAAGGGGTAGACGGCGCGGTCAACGGAACTAGGGTTTCGTCGGAAATCGAGCATCGGACCTAGGGAATGGCCCCAAAATTTGTGTGTGTCCACATGGCATGCACAAAAGTGATTTGAGATGGTTCTATATCCAATGCTACCCCTCCGGTGTGCCGGCTTCTCGGACATGGGGTTCCTACACTTAGGCGGATCTATGCATGTATAGGGGGGAACTCCCTCGGAGGTGAACCGTAGAGAACCTTGGGATCATAGGGTATGATACTTGTTTCCACATGTACCTATGACCTAAGCAAGCTCAAACGTAGGCATACGCCCACCGAGGGACCCCGATGGGATGCGATCAAAGGGTAGACGGCGCGGTCAACGGAACTAGGGTTTCGTCGAAATCGAGCATCGGACCTAGGGAATGGCCCCAAAATTTGTGTGTGTCCACATGGCATGCACAAAAGTGATTTGAGATGGTTCTATATCCAATGCTACCCCCTCGGGTGTGCCCGGCTTCTCGGACATGGGGTTCCTACACTTGGCGGATTACGCATGTATAGGGGGAACTCCTCGGAGGTGAACCGGAGAGAACCTTGGGATCATATGGGATGGTACTTGTTTCCACATGTACCTATGACCTAACCAAGCTCAAACGTAGGCATACGCCCACCTGAGGACCCCCGATGGGATGCGATCAAAGGGTAGACGGCGCGGTCAACGGAACTAGGGTTTCGTCGGAAATCGAGCATCGGACCTAGGGAATGGCCCCAAAATTTGTGTGTGTCCACATGGCATGCACAAAAGTGATTTGAGATGGTTCTATATCCAATGCTACCCTCCGGGTGTGCCCGGCTTCTCGGACATGGGGTTCCTACACTTAGGCGAATTCTGCATGTATAGGGGGGAACTCCCTCGGAGGTGAACCGGAGAGAACCTTGGGATCATATGGGATGGTACTTGTTTCCACATGTACCTATGACCTAAGCAAGCTCAAACGTAGGCATACGCCCACCGGGGGAACCCCGATGGGATGCAGTCAAAGGGGTAGACGGCGCGGTCAACGGAACTAGGGTTTCGTCGGAAATCGAGCATCGGACCTAGGGAATGGCCCCAAAATTTGTGTGTGTCCACATGGCATGCACAAAAGTGATTTGAGATGGTTCTATATCCAATGCTACCCCTCCCGGGTGTGTCCGGCTTCTCGGACAGGGGGTTCCTACACTTAGGCAGATTCTGCATGTATAGGGGGGAACTCCCTCGGAGGTGAACCGGAGAGAACCTTGGGATCATATGGTATGATCCTTGTTTCCACATGTACCTATGACCTAACCAAGCTCAAACGTAGGCATACGCCCACCGGGGGAACCCCGATGGGATGCAGTCAAAGGGGTAGACGGCGCGGTCAACAGAACTAGGGTTTCGTCAGAAATCGAGCATCGGACCTAGGGAATGGCCCCAAAATTTGTGTGTGTCCACATGGCATGCACAAAAGTGATTTGAGATGGTTCTATATCCAATGCTACCCCCTTCGGGTGTGCCCGGCTTCTCGGACATGGGGTTCCTACACTTAGGCAGATTCTGCATGTATAGGGGGAACTCCCTCGGAGGTGAACCGGAGAGAACCTTGGGATCATAGGGTATGATACTTGTTTCCACATGTACCTATGACCTAAGCAAGCTCAAACGTAGGCATACGCCCACCGGGGGACCCCGATGGGATGCGATCAAAGGGGTAGACGGCGCGGTCAACAGAACTAGGGTTTCGTCAGAAATCGAGCATCGGACCTAGGGAATGGCCCCAAAATTTGTGTGTGTCCACATGGCATGCACAAAAGTGATTTGAGATGGTTCTATATCCAATGCTACCCCCTCCGGGTGTGCCCGGCTTCTCGGACATGGGGTTCCTACACTTAGGCGGATTCTCGCATGTATAGGGGGAACTCCTCGGAGGTGAACCGGAGAGAACCTTGGGATCATATGGGATGGTACTTGTTTCCACATGTACCTATGACCTAAGCAAGCTCAAACGTAGGCATACGCCCACCGGGGGAACCCCGATGGGATGCAGTCAAAGGGGTAGACGGCGCGGTCAACAGAACTAGGGTTTCGTCAGAAATCGAGCATCGGACCTAGGGAATGGCCCCAAAATTTGTGTGTGTCCACATGGCATGCACAAAAGTGATTTGAGATGGTTCTATATCCAATGCTACCCCCTCACGGGTGTGCCCGGCTTCTCGGACATGGGGTTCCTACACTTAGGCGGATTCCGCATGTATAGGGGGAACTCCCTCGGAGGTGAACCGGGAGAGAACCTTGGGATCATATGGTATGATCCTTGTTTCCACATGTACCTATGACCTAACCAAGCTCAAACGTAGGCATACGCCCACCGGGGAACCCCGATGGGATGCGGTCAAAGGGGTAGACGGCGCGGTCAACAGAACTAGGGTTTCGTCAGAAATCGAGCATCGGACCTAGGGAATGGCCCCAAAATTTGTGTGTGTCCACATGGCATGCACAAAAGTGATTTGAGATGGTTCTATATCCAATGCTACCCCCTCCGGGTGTGCCCGGCTTCTCGGACATGGGGTTCCTACACTTAGGCAGATTCTGCATGTATAGGGGGGAACTCCCTCGGAGGTGAACCGGAGAGAACCTTGGGATCATAGGGTATGATACTTGTTTCCACATGTACCTATGACCTAAGCAAGCTCAAACGTAGGCATACGCCCACCGGGGACCCCGATGGGATGCGAGTCAAAGGGGTAGACGGCGCGGTCAACAGAACTAGGGTTTCGTCAGAAATCGAGCATCGGACCTAGGGAATGGCCCCAAAATTTGTGTGTGTCCACATGGCATGCACAAAAGTGATTTGAGATGGTTCTATATCCAATGCTACCCCCCGGGTGTGTCCGGCTTCTCGGACATGGGGTTCTACACTTAGGCAGATTCTGCATGTATAGGGGGAACTCCCTCGGAGGTGAACCGGAGAGAACCTTGGGATCATATGGGATGGTACTTGTTTCCACATGTACCTATGACCTAACCAAGCTCAAACGTAGGCATACGCCCACCGGGGGAACCCGATGGGATGCGATCAAAGGGGTAGACGGCGCGGTCAACGGAACTAGGGTTTCGTCGGAAATCGAGCATCGGACCTAGGGAATGGCCCCAAAATTTGTGTGTGTCCACATGGCATGCACAAAAGTGATTTGAGATGGTTCTATATCCAATGCTACCCCTCCGGGTGTGCCGGCTTCTCGGACATGGGGTTCCTACACTTAGGCGGATTCGCATGTATAGGGGGAACTCCCTCGGAGGTGAACCGGAGAGAACCTTGGGATCATATGGTATGATCCTTGTTTCCACATGTACCTATGACCTAACCAAGCTCAAACGTAGGCATACGCCCACCGGGGAACCCCGATGGGATGCGATCAAAGGGGTAGACGGCGCGGTCAACGGAACTAGGGTTTCGTCGGAAATCGAGCATCGGACCTAGGGAATGGCCCCAAAATTTGTGTGTGTCCACATGGCATGCACAAAAGTGATTTGAGATGGTTCTATATCCAATGCTACCCCCTCGGGTGTGCCCGGCTTCTCGGACATGGGGTTCCTACACTTAGGCGGATTCGCATGTATAGGGGGAACTCCTCGGAGGTGAACCGTAGAGAACCTTGGGATCATAGGGTATGATACTTGTTTCCACATGTACCTATGACCTAAGCAAGCTCAAACGTAGGCATACGCCCACGGGGGACCCCGATGGGATGCGATCAAAGGGGTAGACGGCGCGGTCAACGGAACTAGGGTTTCGTCGGAAATCGAGCATCGGACCTAGGGAATGGCCCCAAAATTTGTGTGTGTCCACATGGCATGCACAAAAGTGATTTGAGATGGTTCTATATCCAATGCTACCCCTCCGGGTGTGCCGGCTTCTCGGACATGGGGTTCCTACACTTAGGCGGATTCCGCATGTATAGGGGGAACTCCCTCGGAGGTGAACCGGAGAGAACCTTGGGATCATATGGGATGGTACTTGTTTCCACATGTACCTATGACCTAAGCAAGCTCAAACGTAGGCATACGCCCACGGGGGAACCCCGATGGGATGCGATCAAGGGGTAGACGGCGCGGTCAACAGAACTAGGGTTTCGTCAGAAATCGAGCATCGGACCTAGGGAATGGCCCCAAAATTTGTGTGTGTCCACATGGCATGCACAAAAGTGATTTGAGATGGTTCTATATCCAATGCTACCCCCTCCGGGTGTGCCCGGCTTCTCGGACATGGGGTTCCTACACTTAGGCAGATTCTGCATGTATAGGGGGGGACTCCCTCGGAGGTGAACCGGAGAGAACCTTGGGATCATATGGTATGATCCTTGTTTCCACATGTACCTATGACCTAACCAAGCTCAAACGTAGGCATACGCCCACCGGGGGAACCCCGATGGGATGCAGTCAAAGGGGTAGACGGCGCGGTCAACAGAACTAAGGTTTCGTCAGAAATCGAGCATCGGACCTAGGGAATGGCCCCAAAATTTGTGTGTGTCCACATGGCATGCACAAAAGTGATTTGAGATGGTTCTATATCCAATGCTACCCCCTCGCGGTGTGCCGGCTTCTCGGACATGGGGTTCCTACATTTGGCGGATCTCGCATGTATAGGGGGAACTCCCTCGGAGGTGAACCGTAGAGAACCTTGGGATCATAGGGTATGATACTTCTTTCCACATGTACCTATGACCTAAGCAAGCTCAAACGTAGGCATACGCCCACGGGGGACCCCCGATGGGATGCGATCAAAGGGGTAGACGGCGCGGTCAACGTGAACTAGGGTTTCGTCGGAAATCGAGGCATCGGACCTAGGGAATGGCCCCAAAATTTGTGTGTGTCCACATGGCATGCACAAAAGTGATTTGAGATGGTTCTATATCCAATGCTACCCCCTCGGGTGTGCCGGCTTCTCGGACATGGGGTTCCTACACTTAGGCGGATTCTGCATGTATAGGGGGGAACTCCCTCGGAGGTGAACCGGAGAGAACCTTGGGATCATATGGGATGGTACTTGTTTCCACATGTACCTATGACCTAACCAAGCTCAAACGTAGGCATACGCCCACCGGGGGAACCCCGATGGGATGCAGTCAAAGGGGTAGACGGCGCGGTCAACAGAACTAGGGTTTCGTCAGAAATCGAGCATCGGACCTAGGGAATGGCCCCAAAATTTGTGTGTGTCCACATGGCATGCACAAAAGTGATTTGAGATGGTTCTATATCCAATGCTACCCCTCACGGGTGTGCCCGGCTTCTCGGACATGGGGTTCCTACACTTAGGCGGATTCCGCATGTATAGGGGGAACTCCCTCGGAGGTGAACCGGAGAGAACCTTGGGATCATATGGTATGATCCTTGTTTCCACATGTACCTATGACCTAACCAAGCTCAAACGTAGGCATACGCCCACCGGGGAACCCCGATGGGATGCGATCAAAGGGGTAGACGGCGCGGTCAACAGAACTAAGGTTTCGTCAGAAATCGAGCATCGGACCTAGGGAATGGCCCCAAAATTTGTGTGTGTCCACATGGCATGCACAAAAGTGATTTGAGATGGTTCTATATCCAATGCTACCCCCTCCGGGTGTGCCCGGCTTCTCGAACATGGGGTTCCTACATTTGGCAGATTCTGCATGTATAGGGGGGAACTCCCTCGGAGGTGAACCGTAGAGAACCTTGGGATCATAGGGTATGATACTTCTTTCCACATGTACCTATGACCTAAGCAAGCTCAAACGTAGGCATACGCCCACCGGGGACCCCGATGGGATGCGGTCAAAGGGGTAGACGGCGCGGTCAACAGAACTAGGGTTTCGTCAGAAATCGAGCATCGGACCTAGGGAATGGCCCCAAAATTTGTGTGTGTCCACATGGCATGCACAAAAGTGATTTGAGATGGTTCTATATCCAATGCTACCCCCTCCGGGTGTGCCGGCTTCTCGGACATGGGGTTCCTACACTTAGGCGGATTACTGCATGTATAGGGGGAACTCCTCGGAGGTGAACCGGAGAGAACCTTGGGATCATATGGGATGGTACTTGTTTCCACATGTACCTATGACCTAAGCAAGCTAAAACGTAGGCATACGCCCACCGGGGAACCCCGATGGGATGCGATCAAAGGGGTAGACGGCGCGGTCCAACGGAACTAGGGTTTCGTCGGAAATCGAGCATCGGACCTAGGGAATGGCCCCAAAATTTGTGTGTGTCCACATGGCATGCACAAAAGTGATTTGAGATGGTTCTATATCCAATGCTACCCCTCCGGGTGTGCCGCTTCTCGGACATGGGGTTCCTACACTTAGGCGGATTCGCATGTATAGGGGGAACTCCCTCGGAGGTGAACCGGAGAGAACCTTGGGATCATATGGTATGATCCTTGTTTCCACATGTACCTATGACCTAACCAAGCTCAAACGTAGGCATACGCCCACCGGGGAACCCCGATGGGATGCGATCAAAGGGGTAGACGGCGCGGTCAACGGAACTAGGGTTTCGTCGGAAATCGAGCATCGGACCTAGGGAATGGCCCCAAAATTTGTGTGTGTCCACATGGCATGCACAAAAGTGATTTGAGATGGTTCTATATCCAATGCTACCCCTCCGGGTGTGCCGGCTTCTCGGACATGGGGTTCCTACACTTAGGCGGTCATGCATGTATAGGGGGAACTCCCTCGGAGGTGAACCGTAGAGAACCTTGGGATCATAGGGTATGATACTTGTTTCCACATGTACCTATGACCTAAGCAAGCTCAAACGTAGGCATACGCCCACCGGGGACCCCCGATGGGATGCGATCAAAGGGGTAGACGACGCGGTCAACAGAACTAGGGTTTCGTCAGAAATCGAGCATCGGATCTAGGGAATGGCCCCAAAATTTGCGTGTGTCCACATGGCATGCACAAAAGTGATTTGAGATGGTTCTATATCCAATGCTACCCCCCCGGGTGTGTCCGGCTTCTCAGACATGGGGTTCTACACTTAGGCAGATTCTGCATGTATAGGGTGGAACTCCCTTGGAGGTGAACCGGAGAGAACCTTGGGATCATATGGGATGGTACTTGTTTCCACATGTACCTATGACCTAAGCAAGCTCAAACGTAGGCATACGCCCACCGGGGGAACCCCGATGGGATGCAGTCAAAGGGGTAGACGGCGCGGTCAACAGAACTAGGGTTTCGTCAGAAATCGAGCATCGGACCTAGGGAATGGCCCCAAAATTTGTGTGTGTCCACATGGCATGCACAAAAGTGATTTGAGATGGTTCTATATCCAATGCTACCCCCTCACGGTGTGCCGGCTTCTCGGACAGGCGGGAGAGATGAAGCGGGAAAGGGTGGGCGGGAGAGACGTAGCCGGAAAGGGTTAGTGGGAAAGGGGGGAATATAAAACTTTAAAAAATATTGCCATGTGTGATAATCTATTTTATTATTTGCAGTAAAAAAATGAAAAAGAAAAATAAAAAATAAAAAATAATAAAAAATACTTGTGCCGACGGTGACCGTCGGCACAGCCTAGCCGTCGGCACGGCCCGCGCGGCATAGCCGCTCGAGTCGACACGGCCAAGTGCTCAACCGCATCTCCCCTGCCACCGCCCCCGCGCCCAAGCCACCGCCCCCCCGCGCCGCCGCCATCACCCTCCCGGCCGCCGCGTCGCCACCGCCCGCCGCCACCCGCGCCGCCGCGGATCCCGCCGCCGCGCTGCCTCGCCACTGGCGTCGCAGCCCGACCGCCACGCCGGATCCCGCCGCCGCCTGCCCCCGCACCTCCCGCCTCCGCCTCCGCCCTGCCCCCCGCACCTCCCGCCGCTGCCGCCGCCCCGACCGCCCGGCCGCCGCGCGGCAGCTCCGCCGCGACGGCCGGTGTCGCCCTTGCCTCCCTCACCCACGGCCAGCCCCGGCTCCCCTCACCGGCCGGCCCCCTCGCCCTCGGCCGGCCCTCCTCCTCCCACCATGGTAAGCCCCTCCTTGCTCCTTTTTTTGTAAATCGAATTTTGTAAATCGAAAGTTGTAGGAATTAGGTTTATGTATTTGTAAATCGAAATATTAATGAAATTGAAAAAAAAATTGAATTAGAAATGCATCCATATTGAGCACCCCGCGTTTTATTAGAAATGTTAATGAAATTGAAATGAAAATTGAATTATAAATGTTAATGCAATTAGGTTTATTCATCTGTCATTGACAAACTTTTATTATTTTAACTAGGTCCCATAGTGAGCATCACGCTTGACGATCCCGGATCTTGCGGCGCATCTCTACGGTCGTCGACATCGCCGGTTGTTCGACTACTTCCTCTACAGCCGAGGGTGAGCTGAATTGCCGACTCCCCCTTCGCATTTTTTATATCATTAGATTTAATTTCTCCGTCAAGTCGCGTAACCTAGGTGTCAATTCCCGTCCGCAAGCGTTACGCGGATAAATATGCATTAGTGGTCGAGCATATTTTGAACCGTAACGCTTGTGGCATTTACGGGACGGTCGCCGGACCCGTAGTTGGGTACGTTTTCCATGTTACTGCTCGGGTGCGAGACGAGATTTCGTCGGCGCCTCCCTTGTTGTTCTCCGGATGCACATCCTCTCGGCTTTTGCCGAGACGTGTATCGGGAGAGCAGCGAGGAGGTGCTGCTGCATGCCTGTCTCGCACGCGGCGTGACGTGCCCAACTACGGAGTCGAGGGCTGCTAGGAGCCCACCTAGTAGAGATGTAGGTTGATGCACGCGTTTTCGCCGGTAGAAAAATAAAAATATGATGCATTCAATTTCATGCTACTATTTGTTGTTTGTCACGCAATAAAGCGAGGATGGCTGATAATGAGTGGATGTACGGTGGCCGTGTTAGTTCGACTCAAGTGACGGATGAATGGAAATGGAAGACCGATTTGTTAGTGAAGGAGTTAGCTCGTGGTTCGAAGGGGATTGTTCGTCCCCGTTGCCCTTGCAATGTCTGCAGGGAGGCGTAATCCTAAGGATATTCTAGAGATGACTAAACACCTTTGGTGGAATGGGTATATGCGTGACTACGACCCGCCGGTCGACTTTTCTCGGGACGAACGTGATAGAGGTGAGGTGATGCGGCAGCGGATCGATGGCAATGAGAACGATGGCATCTTAAACTTGCTAGATGATCTTCGGGATGCTGACATGCCAGAGTTACCATGGGACGAACGATACTGAGCCGGAGGAACCGCATCGAACCGGAGGGACCGCCACAACCGGAGGAACTTCCGGAGGAGGAACACGAGCCAACCGCGAGGGCCTTCATTGATATGATGGCCTCGGCTAGGAGGCCTCTATACCGGGTGCAAAAATGTCTCAACTTGATGGCATCACGCGATTGCTAGCCGACAAGTGCATGTTTGAAGTACTCGAGCATCCTTTGAAAAGACTACGAGCACGAGTAGGTAACATGTTGCACTGAAGGTCATTGCTTGCCCAAGACCATGTACGAAACGAAGAAAATCTTGAAAGCATTGAAAATGGATTATGTAACATATGATGTCCTGTCCAAAACTTTGCCTTTTGTTTTGGAAAGACTATGCGGATGACGAAATACTTGTGCCAAGTGTGGTCACTCTAGGTATCATGAGGTAGATGTAGGCAATGGTCGGAAGAGGCGAGACAAAAGTAGCCATAAAGATTCTTCGTTATCTCCCATTCATCAAAAGAATCCAGCGGCTTTACATGTTCGAGGAGACTGCAAGCAGATGACATGGCATAAGACCAGGGATAAGATTGCAAGACGAGAAGAAACGGGTACCCATGGTACATCCATCCGATGGTCAATCATGGAAGCGCTTCGATGAAAAGCACCCAAATGAGGCAAGTGAGGCTCGGAATGTTAGAATTGCGATAGCAACAGATGGATTCAACCCATATGGTATGTCGATCGCCGCGTACAGCTGCTGGCCCGTGTTTGTTATTCCGCTCAATCTCCCTCCCGGAGTCGTAATGCAAAGGAAGAACATATTCTTGTCGATGATCCTTCCGGGGCCCGAATATCCGGGGAAGAAATTGAGTGTCTTAATGCAACCACTTGTGGATGATTTGCACCACTCGTGGCATCACGGTACATTGACATACGACCGAGCATCAAAGAGAAACTTCATCATGAAAGTTTGGTTCCACTATTCGATGCATGACCTACCCGGGTACGCCCTATTCACGTGGGCATAGTACAGCTGGTAAGTTTCCATGCCCGGTGTGCGAGCACGAACTAGAATTCGAGGCACCTAAAAGCTGGACACAAATATGTTGCCTTTGACAAACACCGCAAGTTCCTCGATCCGGGGCATCGGTTCAGATCGACAAGAAAAACTTCACGAAAGGCGTAGTTGTGCTTGAACATAAAGAAATACCAAAGTTCAATGGTGCAAGCGTTGATGCTGAGCTACGTGCTCTCCGGCCTAGTAAGGAACCCGGCCACCAATTTGAGGGATATGGTAAAACGCACAAGCTCGGACTCACATAGCGGGCATAACGGAGCTCGAGTATTACAAGGACCTTGAACTTCCCCATAATATCGATATGATGCACACCGAAAAGAATTGTGGGGAGGCATTCCTTAACACCTGTCGCAACATACCGGGCAAGTCAAGGGATAATGTTTCAGCTAGAGTCGATATTGAGGAGATATGTGACGGGGTGGCTCTACACATGCAGCCTCCCGAGGGCAATCGAAAAGGTTGGTTAAAGCCGCATGCCAAGTACTTGTCTTGATAGCGCCGACAAGAAGGAGGCATTTACGTGGCTCAAATATGACGTGATGTTCCCTGATGGTTATTGTTCGAATATGAGTAAGGGAGTCAATCTTGCTACGGGAAAAATAAACGGGCTCAAGAGTCACGACTATCATATATGGATTGAGCGGGCGATGCCGGTGATGCTTCGAGGGTATCTCCCCGATCATGTACGGCGAGTGCTTGCGGAGGTGAGCCATTTTTTCCGCACGGTCTGTGCTAGCGAGATATGTACCGAGGTGATTGAGAAGGCTGCGGCGGCAAGTGCCGGACATGCTATGCAAGTTAGAGATGATATTCCCCCCGAGGCTTCTTCACTCCGATGTTACATCTCATCGTGCATCTCGCCAACGAGGCACTCTTGGGGGGACCGGTGCGGTATCGTTGGCGGTTTTGTATTGAGAGGGAGTTCAAATATATTCGGTACAAATGTGGAAACAAAAATAAGATTGAAGCATGCATAGCTGAGGCAACTCTCCTCCATGAGATGGCGAGACGCCACGACAATGTACTATGCCAATGATGTGCCCACTAAGCATAACCCGGTCGCTCGGTACAATTCCGATGAGCCCAACGCGTGACCCAAAGCTCTTGCTCTTCAAATATCCCGGTGGCAAGGCCGGTGCCTCAAAAGTGGAGAACATTTCGCCGAGAAGAGAAGGATTGCATAATGCTTTACGTGCTTATGAACATGGAGGAAGTGGTAGATTTCATGAGGTAAAATGATGAACCAATTACTTTGCAACCAGGTAACTTGGTTTTGGTCTAATACGTATTTTCTCCTTTCGGCGAATTCCATGATGAAATGTGGTCGGGAAGAAATGGTCCCACTCCCACGCGGTGGTACACTCTTACGAAAGAGGGTGCCCCGCCCTTAAATAAAAGCTTCGTGAACTGGTTCCATGAAAAAGTAATTTCTCAAATGTTCCTCTTACTTTGCAATCCGTGACTTGTCTTATTACACGTAACTAATGCACAAAATAATCTGAACTGAACTTGTAGGGAGCCGATCCCAACGTTGAGATGACAAATGAGTTGAGATGCGTTTCCCGGGGTTTTAACCGTAGAGTCCATACGCATGAGAAGTATGATGTAAATGGGTATCGCTTCCATACGGAGTTTCACCGGAAGAACCGGCCTAATGCAAAAACAATAAATCTCGGGGTCTACACCCGCGGAGCCGATGATCTTGATTACTATGGAAGGTTACAAAAGGTATACGAGTTGACGTTCAACAACGCAAACATAGAACTCAAGCTCTTTTTGTTCAAATGCCACTTGGTTTGACCCACACGGTGGAATGAGAAGCACCCCTTCCATTGGTTTAGTTGAAGTTAGGCCTACAACCACCTACGGCGGATCCGACGTCTATGTTGTGGCTCACCAAACCAAGCAAGTTTATTATTTGTCCTACCCATGTCGGAATGAGGAACTCATGGGCTGGGAAGTCGTGTTCCGGGTATCGCCACATGGTAAGCTACCCATCCCCTCCGAGGACGATTACAACAACATTGACCCGGTAACATATGAGGGAATTTTCTATCAAGAGGAAGAGCAGTTCGGGGCTCTTCAAATAGACATAGGTCTTCGGGATCTCCACAACGATGTACAAATGCGTGGTGAGACCGTGGTGGACCTGAAGGACATAGCTATGCTCACCAAGCGCCATGCGAGCAAAGACAACATTGTCGAGACTCAACCGGAA
The DNA here is from genome assembly GCF_022539505.1 of Lolium rigidum. NCBI lineage: Eukaryota > Viridiplantae > Streptophyta > Magnoliopsida > Poales > Poaceae > Lolium > Lolium rigidum. The sequence goes on along the minus strand of NC_061509.1, from coordinate 252,414,486 downwards.
CCCAATGCCGACCATGAATACTCATATGATACTGATTTTGATAGTGAGGCTGAGAACCCAATGCCTAGAGATGAGAGTGGTGATGAATGGTGAGGGTCTTTTATGCTTAGTACCTACATTATCATTATGCTTAATACATACATTTGTCATTATGCTTAGTACCTACATTATCATTATGCTTAATACATACATTTGTCATTATGCTTAATACCTACATTTTTCATTATGCTTAGTACCTATATTTGTCATTATGCTTATTAATTTTCAACATGCTTATTAATTATTTTCTCTTTTTCTTATGCGAGGTAATTGCCCAATATGAGCGGACGGAAGGCATCATCGAGCTCCTTGCTTGATCGGATGCATCGGCGGAAGCCGGGGCCGAGTGCTTCCGGACGGAGTGGAAGACCCATTGTTCCCACCCGGCGTTACGAAGACGCGAGACGGAGGGCGGGGAGGACGAGGGGGAGGACGAGGCTGGAGGACGAGGGGGAGGACGAGCTGGAGGACGAGGGGAGGACGGGCCGGAGGACGAGGGGGAATGCACGGCTCCTTCTAGGCTGACATTCCCTGCGCTTCGGCTCGGTGGCTTCACGGTCTATGGACGAGGAGGAGGACACTAGGGAGGAGGAGGAGGACACTAGGGAGGAGGAGGAGGAGTCTAGGGACGAGGAGGCTTCGACGGAGATGGCTCCGAAGAAGTTGCGGATTCGTGGGGAAGCGCAGGTTCCCGATGAGAGTAAGGAACCTGCTACGGAGGATGAGAAGTGGCTCCTTGTCCCAGGAAAGACAGAGTAAGTAGTAAGGTGATTTCATTTTTGTTATGACACTTAGCATTTTCTAATGTTTGATAATTGTGCAGGAATTTCACATACACGGGGAATGTCCGCGTGCCAGGGAGTCTGATTGGAGCTGCTATTAGGAAGTACGGCCGGGGATGTACACTCCGGTCCTTGGGGGCGAGTCCAAGCTAGCCTACACTTGGGAAGACTTTGAGATAGCGCCTTACCCCGGCTTTACTTCCGCCGCCGACGCCGTGATCAAGAAGTTTTGGGTACGTAATGCATACTCTTTGGGTTTCGTTCATATGTAGTTGATAACCCCACCGTGATAACTCATGCCTCTCACACTTTCCGTTATGCTTGATTGCGGCGCAATTATAGGGTGGCGACCGAGCATAAGGAGAGGGCGGACGTGATCCTCCGTAGCATGTGTCGGAAGTTGACACGGCAGCGGTGGTACAACCGAGAGGATCACGTGCATCGGCCACTTCTATCGCTGAGCAGGGCGTAAGGTACACAAAGCCCGAGATTGTGCAGGGACTCGCCCCGGCTATGACGATAGAGCAATTCATGTCGGTAAGTAATTGTCAATGCGATTCTATGTACTGCGGCTAACTTGCAACTATATTGTTTGTTCTTCAAATGAGTTTTGATTTTGCAGGTTGTACCACATTGGGCTGATAATAATAAGAGGGCCGCCTTCATGGAGTTGGTCAAGAATTGGGTCGGCGAAAACCCCGATTTCAAGGCCGTGAGCGACCGGAACAAGGCCAACCGTGGGAACCAGGGAACACACGGTGCGGGGAGCAGCAGCACCGATCGCTATCGGGAGCGTCTGGTACATATAAAAATGGAACAAGCTGCATTTTTTTGATTTTCGATGATATGCATAACATTTGTTTTGTGATGCGGGGAAGAAGCTCGGGAGGGAAGTTGGTGAGATGGAAGCGTGGACGCACATGAAGCCGGTGACGCCCAGTCCGAACGAGCCTCGGCCCGCGCCTGAGAGGTACTACGGCAAGGCCAAAGAGAGCAAGGAAAGATACCTGCGAGGAGTACGCCAAGCTCCATCCAGAGGTGGAGGACCCGATGACCGAGCCGGTCGACGAGGTGGCGATGATGCCGGCGGGGTCCGGCCAGCCGCATGGACGTCCTGCCTGCCTTGCTGGGGGTTTCAAGCCTCAGAGGAACTTCACGCAGATCAAGGCTACCCTCCCCTCCGGCAGCTACGCTACCTCCTCGCGGACTACAGGCCGTTCACGGGTAGAGGTAGATGTAAGTCATCCACACTTTCATCCTCTGTTTTGACTCTTGTTCCTGAATGGCTATGTTGATGAGACGCATTATTTCTGAAATTGTAGACTCAGCTCGAGGAGGCCTACGCAGTAGCTTACGAGGAGTATCTCGAGAAGATTAAGGAGCATGACCTTGTGAAAGATGCCTATGTCCAGGTGGACGAGCAACCGGATGGCGGTAAGTTTCAATCTCTATGGTTGCAAAACATCATAAGTCCCCATGTTTGAATCCGAGCTATCTCTCCCGTTTCTTGCGAGTTTCACTCGGTTCATGATGACCGGAGTGCGAGAGGAACCACTCCCAGAGCCACCTCATCCGGGGCCGACGCCAGTGTTCCCGTCCAAGGAGGAGTTCTATATCATGTACAAGCGTCAGCGTCAGTTGACCCCGGTAAGTTGCTAACTTGGCTAAGTTGCTAACTTGGTGTGACATGGCTAAGTTGCTAACTCCCTCCAACATGTAGGGATTGGGAGAATCCGGGAACGACACTCCTTGTGGTACGCCGATGCACCCCGGTCGCCATTCTCCTCGGTGCTTCCGCCGAACCTCGGCATTTTTCTCGGTTCCGGTGGCTCTCGTCGTGGTTCTACCTCCCCGAGCACCGTCGAGATACAGCGGCCTCACTTCACCGACTCGGAGCTAGCTCGTCACTATAGCTAGATCGTCACTCGGGTGGTGCACCACCATAGTTTCTACATTGTACTAGCACATGATGACACGCTCCATCTTTGTAGTGGATCCGGTGTATGTACCATGGTCTTGTATGCTATATTTGTGCTATTTGTGAGATTTGATGCTATATTTGTGAGATTTGTTGCTATACGGTGATATCTTTGTGCTATATGGTGCTATATATGTTACTGCATATTCAATCCTATAATATGTGCATTTTGTGCGATTTTACGAGCAAATGAGGCCAAATTGGCAAAAATCGAAAAAACTGGGCTCGGCTGTGCCGACGGTGTCACCGTCGGCACGTGGCCCGTAGCTGTGCCAAATGGCAGGGCTCGTGCCGACGGTGACACCGTCGGCACAGCCTGTGCCCTTTCGCGCGTTTTTTTCCGGTTTGAATGCCACCGGTTTGCCGCCGGTTCCGGGAAAAAAAAGGGAAACTATGCCGACGGTTACACCGTCGGCACAGCTGGGGACGTTGACGGCGCCGGCGTGACGGCTGGGTGGCTCTGCCGACGATGGGGCGGCCGACGGCCACCGTCCAGCCGTCGGCGTACGACTGTGCCGACGGTGCGCGCGCAGACCCCGACGCCTACTGTGCCGACGGGGAGACGCCGACGGTGACCGTCGGCAGAGACTGTGCCGACGGTGATCATTGTTGTGCCGACGGTGCGGGGCCGTCGGTGTAGCCGGTCGTCCCCGTAGTGATATATAATAAATTATCAACATCTACAAAATCAAATACATGCAATCTGAAGGTATATTTTATAATGGTCATAATAATCGATTTGATGTTGTACATGTTGATACTTCTTTCTATATACTTGAACTGAAATTACAAAATTTTACTTTGACAGAAACTAATACGCAATATATTTTGGCATACAGAGGAAGTATGTGGGTAGACATTGACATAACTTGATCTTAGTGCTTCATGGGGTTCACCGCGTGTTAGTTTACACAATGCTTATACATTCTCCCATCCGACTCTAAAGAGGCACGGCTAGAAAAATTGGCTATAGGCGCACCGATATTAGTGGCACGTCCTAACTATCGCACGCTGCAGATAATAGCTGTAGCGTAGCGTGTGCAATCGGAAAAACCTTACAGTTACAGCTTACCTGTAGCGCGTGCCCATGTAAAAGACACACTACAGATAAGTGGGTCCTACTACCCTGCCGAACAAAATATAGTTGTAGCGTGTACTATGAAAAAAACATTACAGGTAATTACTATAGCGTGGGGCTTATTGAGTACGCTACAACTAAGTGAGTCCTACCGCAGGGATCGATCAGTACATCGCATAGCCCACGCACTCCCTCTCCTCTGTTTTTCTTTCTTTTCTCCCTCTCCCTTTTTTATTCTCTCTTCCTATCCTGCCGCTCGACCTCTCGTTCCCCACACAAGTAGTGACCAAAGACCACCATCCGTCGTCTCGCCTGGGTCTCCGTCGTCGCCTCGCCCCGGTCTCCGACCTCCCTGTCGTGCGCTACCGCCTCGCCCTCCCAGTTGAGCGCCACCAGGTCCTTCCTCGTCATTCTCGGCCGTTGCGTACCGCCGCTAGGATGCCTCCTTCTGAGTCGCCGCCGGCAGGAAGCAGATAGAGCTCACGCGTGCTCACGATGCATCTCTCTGCCGCTCGTGTCGACACGCTCCTCCTCTCCCTCCTCATCCTCTCGAGGCCTCGCGCCGACGTGCTGCCCGACCCAGAACCACGTCGCGAGCTACGAGATGTCGTGCCTGTGTCAGCTGCTCCCACAGGATGCTCGTCGACTTCAATGCCACTAGGGAGCAGGAGCTCATGCTCCCCACACACTACAGCCTCCCCATCGGCTGCCAGCGCCACCGACACCTCCGAGCCAGGGCACAGGGTGTTCTATTTTTTACTATCCAACAAGTTTTACCTATAGCGTGGAATGGGGGCACGCTGCAGGTACGTTGTTACCTGTAGCGTGGGGCGCACACACTATAACCAAATATTACCATTAGGGTGATATCTGTAGCGTGGAGAAGGCACGATACTAACCCCCAAAAAGACCGCTACATATAAGTTTTTTTTTTTCTAGTAATGAGGATGCTGCCACCAATCTAGAAATTAGTTGTGCTAGTCATTAACCTGTGCACCTCACGTGGGCTAGCTATTTTTTTCTAACACATAGGATATATTACAATAATTTTATTTCTACAAAAGCGTACTATATGTCCAAATTGACTTCAAATCGGATTATAGAAATGTATGTCAGCAATCATTTTATAAATGTATGCCCCTCTTTAGATTTTTTTCTTCTAGTAAATCAACATTTGCAATATTAGCAAATTTTAACCGATAGGGTAAGCCATGTTATTTGCAGCGTGCATATGCTCCTCTACAAAAAAAAAAGTATGTTGTAGTGTAAAAAAGTTTGAAAAAAATCTACAAAGTTTAAAAAAGAAGTAATTTTCTGATACCCCTTTGTGACCATAGTTTAAAATTTAATGAAAGGGAAGCGTGCATGGTTTGCAATGGCTCCGAACTATAATTTCAAGATAACAAAGGATGGCTAGTGATCGAAGATGAAGCGTGTGGAAATAACCCGGCAATTGGTATCATTTTTTTTTGACCAAAAACAGTAGGAGAGGCTCCTACTGTGGTACTATATTAAAATGCCACAATATTTACATCATTGCTAGGTGCATACACCTGCGTTACATAAGATCTCTCCAATAAAACTCAAAGATTAACTATTAAGTCTATCTATAAAAGAAGAGATTGTGTGTTCCAGGTTTTGGTTAACCCTGAACCTAAGAAGAGTTAAATCCATTATTACTCTAGCCTTCCAGGAGTTCCTTGAGGGTGTTATGCCTTTGAAGATTAAATCATTCCTTTCTTTCCAAATGCCCCAAGAAGCTATAGTGAAAATTTCGAAGAAGAGACCCTCCTGGAAGTTTGCTTTTGCTTGTGTAATCATATCAAACCTCGCAGCACCTATATTCCAATTAATGTTTAATCTTGTCCAACATGAGATGCTGAAAGTGCAAGAGAAGAATAGGTGTTCCAAAGTTTCTTCATCACCAGTGGAGCAAAGAGGACAATTATAATTGTTTCCAATATTGAAGTGTCTTCTCTTTAATATGTTTCTAGTGTTCAAACGATCAGAGAGAAGTAGCCAAGAGAAAACTTTCAACTTTGGCCATAATTTAGATTTCCAAATCCAGGAAAAAGGAAGTGGTGGTGATATCAGTCTGTGCACAAACTTATAATATTTCCTTGAAGAATATGTATCACCCCAATTATAAATCCATGTATCATTGACATCCCGTGCCTCATTTATATTTTGAGCCACCTGTAGTAATTGTTGATATTGATCAAAGGCTTATGGAGATAAAAGGCATATGAAAGGTGTCAGCAATATTCTCCAATGATCCAAAATGCTTTACCGAAATGTCTTCCTCTTGTGCAAAGGAGAACAAACAGGGATATGTCTCTTGCATAATTTGATTATTCCAATCATCTTTCCAGAATAGAGCTGTGTCTCCTTTCCCAATTTTGCAGGTTGCAATTCCTCTATAGATAGGTGAAAGTTTCATTACCGATTTCCACCGAAACGAGCCACACAAATTGGCAGCGTGCGAGACAGTATTCCGATAGTAAGTATCCAAAATCAGATTGACCCACTGAATATCTTTTTTGTTATAGAACTTGTCCAGAAACTTCAGAAGGAGTGCTTGGTTTTGAGTTTTCATATTAAGGACACCCAAACCTCCTTTTTCTTTTGGTTTACATACCATGTCCCAAGCAGCTAGTGAAATACATTTCTCACCGTCATCCGTCTTTTTGCTCCAAACCACCCTTCTTCTTATTTTTTCTATATGTCCAATGATCTTGGGGTTAATCTCAATTGTACACATTGCATATGTGGCGATAGAGGTTAAGATTGAATTCACATAAGTTAATTTCCCTGCATGTGACATAAGGAGAGTTGTAGTCGAAACCCTTCTTTCAATTCTGTCCACTAATGGTAATAGATCAGTCATAGCAGGTTTAGTGGTGCCCATTGGAAGTCCTAAATAGGTGAAAGGCATAGAAGCCACTACACATCCGAAAATGGTTGCTAATTCTTGTGCTCTTTGCCCAGTAATATTAATTGGCACATGACTTGACTTTTGAAAGTTGATCTTTAGTCCTGTTGATGTTGCATAATCAAGCAGAATATTCTTTAACTGTGCCAACTCATGATCATTTGCTTTCATAACCAATATAGTATCATCCACGTATTAAATAATAGGGAAGCAGTCTCCACAAGGAATGGGTAGAGATATTCTTCCTTGAAGCATTTCTCTATTGATAATCACTTGTAAAAGTTCAGCAGCAGCAACAAAAAGAAGAGGTGACAGGGGATCACCTTGCCTTACTCCTCTCTTGCAATGACAAGATTTTTCAGGAACTCCATTTAGAAGAATAGAAGAATGACCAGAGGAGAGTAAACATTTAATCCAATTAATCCATATTTCATCAAATCCCATATGTTGCAGAATATTCAGAATGGTGTCATGCTCAATCATATCGAAAGCCTTTTCAAAGTCAAGTTTTAAAACAATTATCTATCTTTTAGAAGCCTCACATTGATCCAAAAATTCAAAGGCCCAAGCCAAACAATCTTGGATTGTTCTTCCCCTTATGAAACCATACTGATTCTTACTGACTAGTTTCAATATCCATTATTGCAATCTATCAGCAAGTAATTTAGTAAGCAACTTGAGACAAGAATTCAATGAAGAAATTGGTCTGTAGTCATTTACTGTGGATGGGGATTGTTTCTTAGGAATCAATGTTATAAGGGAACTGTTAATACTTAATACTATCCAGAAAAGCTTTCCCTTCAGCAAATTCTTGACACAACTTATAAAATTCAGGTGCCACAATATCCCAACAAGTCTTTATGAAACAACCATTAAAACCATCCGGACCCGGGGCTTTGTCTAAGGGAATTTTCTGAATGACTTTGTCTATTTCTTCTTTGCTGAAAGGGACAGAGAGACTATTTAAACCCACCAATGGAGTAAAAAAACTCCTGTAGATTAAATCTCATACTATGAACATCAGATATTCCAAGTCTGAGCTTGTAAGCTTGAAAGAGAGCATGAGCTTTTCCTTCATGCTCTGATATAATCGTACCTAGTTGCAATTGAATTTTTTCTATGTCACTCAGTGGCAATTCTATGAAAGAATTTTGAATTTTCGTCACCAAACTTAATCCATCTGAGAGGTATCATAGGAACCTTTTTTTATGGTATCATAGGAAACTTTTTTATGGAACATCCATCATTGACAAACATTCTTGAGCTAGCCGCTGACCTTAGTCTTAGTTAATTAAGAAGATCAATTCATTCTTACACTATAGCAAACGGTTAAGGTACCGACGACCATTACCTACATCGACGGCTTTTAGATGGGGCCGTCGGCGTAGGCCCCAAGCCGGGCAGCCCAACAACACGGTCGTAGGTCCAGGTAAGCCGCCGATGTAGGACATGCTAGGCCGACGGCAGCCGTTAGCGTACCGCGGACCGTCAGCATAGCATCCTCCTAGCCGTCGGTGTAGGAATGTCGTCGGCGTAGGGGGCGACACATGTCCCTGGCCCGGAAGACCTGGCCGTGATGTCGAAGTGACGACGTCACACCTACACCAACGGCTTTGCCATCGGCCCAGGTTTTTTTCCAGTCTCCACCCCCTGTCGATTGCCATTTTTATACTGAGAAGAAATATAAAATGATAAAAATTTCAAATTTGAAAATCCTTTGAGATATAGTTATGTTAAGTGATTTAGATGTTAGGAAAATTCAAAAACATGAATTTCGATATATTTTGCAAAAAATCATTATGATTTACGGATTTAAAGATATGAGTTTTATTCCATTTTAAATAGAAAAAGGCAAAAATAGTAAAATTCATTTTTTTATATGAATTCAATATTATTATTACTTATTCATTGTTGTTTAGTCAAATAACTGTTTGGAATTTAAAAAATAAAGACGCGTGACATTCGTGACCCAAGGGTTTATAGAATTGATAGGGTACTATAATTACCAAAGTAAAACTTCTCTACCCAAAGCTCATCGAAAGAAACAAAGAAGTGAAGCATGCTGAGATGTGAGTGATGTGATGATGGATGACCGACCGCAAATATTAACCACGAGTGAGCAATTAGATCTTAGATTAAGCGTTCTTATTTCTAAATATATCCCTTGCGCGATTAGCGAGTCACTCAATTCAAATATTTTTTTAAAAATGATGAAAAAAGGATTTAAAAAAAAAAGCTAGGCCGACGATCGGCGTACCCAAACGGCCATTAGCAATCTAAGTGGGGCTCATCTATCCTAAAGTCATCGGTGTACGAGCGAAGCCGACAACTTTGCTACGCCGATGGTCCTGGAGCGTGAGCCGACGTTGTCTAATGTCGACGGGCAGCCATCGGCGTATCCCTATGCCGACGTCAATCTAGACTAGGTCGACGGCTTTAGTCGTCGACATATTTAGATTTTAGTGACTAAAAATCATAATTTTGGCACTATTTTTTTATCAGCTTCTAGAATTATTATCCTGGGTTTTCCAAAAATAATATGCGATATTTTTTTAGAAATAATATGGCGACCCTCTAGGCTCGATCTATAGGTTCCTCTCTCCAGCCTCAGGCGGTAGGTCGCTTGCCCATATTGGACAGGGCGTGTTCCTGTGGAATCCTATAGGAACAAATGGTGCAAAGGAATGTTTTGCTGTAAAAATCCTTTCCTGCAGAGTTTATGTGAAAATCAATCTCGATCCGATCGCGGTAAAGGCAAACCTGGAGGAAGATTTGGGGAAGTGCGGACTTATGAACCTGCTCGATTAGCTCAAAAAATGAACCTGCTTGATCGGATGACCAGAGGGCTTTCTGAAAAACTCCACATCGGGGAAGTGCCGCCGCCACCGAAAGCGAAAAAAAAACGGCACCCGCTCAAAGCCTCCGACAAAAGGAGATTGGGGAAAGGACAGCCGCCACCGATGTCTCCAGCTAGGGCCGCCGCCGTCCCCATCGCCATGGCAGTTTCCTCTGCCGCAGGATGCGAAGAAAAGGGCGCTGGAGGTGGGATTCTGCGCGCCATAATGTTGGTTCTCACGGCGGTGGTGGCCGTGGCCGTACCTACCCTATTGCTGGTGTACTTCCACGGACACCCTATGTCCCAAGTGTGGATCATGACGCTCAGTGTCTGCTCCGAGGTCTTCTTCTTCCTCCTGTTCATCTGGCGGAGTCGATGGTGCTACACTGAATTCTGCCGGCTCTCCTACGGCCCCCTTCTGGCCTTCTTTGCCGCCAGTGCGATAGGCTCAGCCACTGCCACCTTCATCCTGTTCTTCAGCATGGCATGGGCTGCCGGAAACTTGGGCTACTCTCTCACTCTACACCGCCTGCGCAACGGGACCGAGCTGGTTACCCACGTGGCGCCTAGACCCTCTTGCCATGCCAAGCACAGCCAAGAACGTCTCAGGTTCGGTCTTTATGTTGGAGCGCCCTTTCTGGTGATACTCTCGACTTTGTTCATGGCGTTGCTTGTCAATGTAGCGAGCGTGTCTGACGAGCTGTGCATCCTTGCGGGCCTCTCGTTTTGTGGCTGGGTCAATTTTGCTGGCTGGTTAATCTTGGTTGCTGTGGGGCCCATGCAGGGATTTCCCCTCGGGGAGTCGATTGGCTGGTTAATGGCCGGTCTTCCCTCATGTGTGCTGCTTTCTCCTGCGATCTGCCTTGTATCCGAGTTTCTTTCAACCTTGTTCCATTTGCTATTCATGCTGGCCTTGGTTGCATTCCTCTGGTACAATCTTGCCATTTACACACGCTACTTGGCGGTTGCTACACCAAGGTATGCATATTTCAGAGCAAACTACCTAAACATGTTTTATTAATTCGATCTCTATTAAATATCCATTTGACTAGCTAGGGCTTGTATGTTGTACATATATGGTCTACTTGAAGGTTTCTTTAATTAATAGCCTTGTCACCTGTTTGATATATGAGATTCTGTTCAATATTCTCTTCAGGGACAACAGTTTTATGCATGCATGATGATAGCAACATGAATTTTAAATTAGTGTATATATATTTTAAGCGCACTATAAAATCTATGTAGCACTAATATTATCTGGCCTTGTTGCTTGCTTTAGTACAACAACTCGGTGGAATGAAGATCACCAGCTCCTGGAAGACAAGACTGGGCAGGTGAAGTCTGATCCTAAACTTGAAACAACTTCCTCACCTTGATGTTTGTCTTCTTTGTCGCCAGATTGGTACTCCTCATGGACCGAAAATAAAACTTGGACTTATCCACCATTTTCTCCCCTCTTCTCATAGGAATACTCAACAAGGAAGAGATGTTTTTCACCATAATTGTAGCAAGTCCTCACCCTTGGACCGCTTGGTTTTTGAACACTTGCAGCATTTCTTGAGTTGTCATTTGACTTGAAGTTTTTGCCCTTGTTGCCCCAAAAGTCCTTTGCGCCAAGTGATGGTAGTCAAACTTGGTCTCCTCATGACACCACTCAACATCTTCCCCTTCTCATTTTTCTTCATCGTGGTCCACCACCTTGGTCTTCAATGCAAGATTATCAAACTTTGATCTTTAAATGTTCTAATTTCCAACGGAAGTGATACAAAGCTTATTTGGTGGTTTCAAGGGTGAGGACGTGAGCCATGTTTGCAAGTGACATTGATGACTGAATGATAAACAAGGCCGTTGTATTGAGTTTCTCATCCACTTCCTCTCTTGTGGTCAAGTTCGTCGGATCGTAGGGATTGTAGCCAACTAGAATGGTTCTCCAAACTTGAGTGGAGGCACTAAAAATGTGTTATTTCATCAAAGATTGCCAATTAGTGAAACCAGATACATATAATTTTGGTGGGGTGGGGGGCATGTAGATTTATATGAGACATATGGGTATTGGTATCCGTGAGCCATTTTTCCTTTGGGAGACGAGGTATGGACATCGCTTTCCGCCATTGTTCAAGGAGATGCTTTAGAAGCTAAAATTCTCAACCACAAGACTACCGCATTGTTTGTGGCACTGGGGGCAATGGTCCCTTGATCTCCAACGTCGCTTGTGTTTTCTAAATCATGGAAGCATCAAAAGTGTTCAAGGATGCTTTGTGCTCACTCCTTGACATAGGAGTATCATCAATGATGGGTGGAGAATCCTACAATCCCTATTCCAAGAGTTTAGGGTCCTTCTCCTTCTCCAATAAAGGCTTGACACAAATAAGTTCTCTTCGTATGCAACTATGTGAATTTCGCTATATGACAATCAAGCAAGCAAACAAGATACTAGTAGTAAATGACAGAAATAACCACATAGGAGACAATAGAGACACGAGGATGTATTCCCATAGTTCCTTCCTTTTGAGGGAAGTATGTCTACATTGAAGGGGTGTGGTGGTAGAAAGCCAGCCGATGCCGCATAGATCTCGCCCTATTCTCCAATGAAAAAAGCCACAAAGATTACTTCACGGTCCACTAAGAAGTGAGTGTTCTTGAAGGTGGCTCCCAAAACCTTTACTCAAGTTTGCATCAATATTCCCAACTCAGTTCTAGGCTCCCAACAACGACTACAAAGCTTTAAAACCCAAGCTTAAGCTCCGAGATGACTTCTTCCATCAGTGCACCCAAGAGTGACAAGCTTCATAAGGGACTAGGGCGGTGGCTTAGTTTGGTGAGAGTGTTTATCTAGGTCAACTCCGCAATCCCCAAAATCTCAAGGATTTTGGGTGAGATGGGAGGGAGAACTAGAGGAATTCTAAACTAATGGTGGAGAGAGATGGTAGGTCGCCGACTCCCAAGGAGGAAGAATACCCCTTTTATAGGTGGTGGAGAAAATATGACCGTTTGGGCACAAGATGGTGCAACCCGTGTGGCCGGACCACACCATCCGATCAGACCCGCCCTACTAGCCTGGACTAGTCCAGTCCAAAATGACCGAAAGTATGGGTGAGCGAAGCCCGGACCGAGGTTAGACTACTCCGGCAGCCAGGTCCGGCCAGGAAGAAAAACACCCAAATGACTATGTGAAGTGGCAAACACTCCGGAATACATAGGATATATAAATGAAATACGAGATGATTTAACTGATTAATAAACCAAAATAAAAACGACAGGCTGATACTTTTCTTCTCGGTCACATGTATCCACCAAATCAGTTGCTTCAGTTTTGATATAACTTAGAACACTTAAGAAAACGGTTGAACATCCTAATGATGTCATTAAAGACTAAAACACAATTAGCGGGTGAAATGACCTAACACGGGCCAAGATCCCGCATTCCGTCACCCGTTTTGGTTGGTCGCTGCCTAGTGCCTCCTGACAAACATCGCCTTGGTCTTCGACATGGCTGCAGCACCTAGTAATCACGATTAGTTCTTCTCAGATGTGACTTGGTTCAGGTTTAAGGGTATTCTTCAGTTAACACGTGCAATGCAAGCGTCGGTTTTTCTGAAGAAAGTCAGGTTTTTTCGTCTGACAATAGTTTGTGGTTGTGAATTAGAGATACATGATCTGAATTGACATAAATATTTACATATTTTTCCAATCCGGAGACCAATTTGTCGATTTCCCTGTGAGATATCACACACTGAATCAGTTTGTTAGGGAGAATGGCATCCTTTAATATGTGGGTGAGATGGAAGTTACCATCAGCCGTGGTCTTTGTTTCAAGAAAGTAATGAAATTTGCTAAGGATTTGTATCATACTATTGAAAGGGGCAAAGTGATTCTTGCAGCCTTTGCCGTTACCACTTGATAACGATTCTTTTGGTAAAACATACGAGAGAGCTTTACTGTCTAACGAACACTCAAGAAATTAAGATGTGCTTTGAACTATCGCTAATGTTTCTAGATGAGAAGCTATGCATGGGGTTACTCCTTTTCCAGAGGCCATCTTGGCCGGCTTCAGAAAAGAAAATCTTCAGTGCGAATATCAAAGCTGACCCTCATTGCCTAAACCATAAAATTTTGGGTACTGTAGATGGTAGGTTTTCTCCCAATCAGGCATTGCCACATCAGGTTTTTTCACTGTAGATGGGCATAGGTAGTTTCCGTTCTTCCGCGCTGGTAGTTTTGGTCCTCCTTTATTTTTGTGTGTCAAAATCGTGGTTACCGGGAGGCTTCCGGTTACTCCATGCAGATGCAACCGGTCATCTCGATTTTTTTATTTATTTTTTCATCTGTTATACCCCTGATTTTCGGTCCCGTCGGTCAAAGCGGTAAAGCGGTGCCCCGAACAATCTAGGCCCTCTTCCTCCCAATCCTAATTGTTGCCCACTTCGTCTTCCTCCCCAATCCCTATTAGCCAGGCTAGAAAAAATATCTCCATCGACGTCCAGCCGTTGCCCTGCTTCAGCCTCTTCCCCTGCAACGACTTCTCCCCTTACTGAGCTCCTCTGTCACCCGCCGTCGTCGCTTGAGTCGGGTCCTTCATTCGCGTCATGGCCGCCGTTCACGCGCTCCCGCGTCGTCCACTCTAATTTCCCCGCCGCGCTTCCTCACCGACGGCGGCCCCGACGGCCAGCGATTTGGGAGCGTGGCGTTGGGACTCCCATGCCCTGCTAATTCCTCACCTCCCACGCCCTCCTGCTAATTTCCCATGCCGGCGTTTGGGATTTCCTCTGTCGGCGCGCGAGATGGCGTGGTAAGCCGCGGGAAACTCCGGCCCCGGGGCAGTACAAGACCGAGGCGGCGAGCACCACGAGCACTGAGGTGAACGACGGCAATCCTGCTGGACGCTAACGATCCCCGTGGACTCCCGCAGCGTGTTGATGGCAGGAAGGTCCCCATCGACGAAGGGGAGATGTTGACGGAGGAGCTCGTGCGGGTCGCCTGGAGAAGGACGCACGCGAGCGCTTCTCCGCCAGGGCGGCGCCGTGCTTCCACATGCAGAAGGGATGGAAGGGCATCAACCAGGACACCATGGTCGCATGGGAGGTGCGCATCCGGCAACTGCCGTTTTACTGTATTTCTCTGCGTGCTGGTTTGCTCCGATGGCTTCAGAGTCCCGATCAGCAGCGGCTCTCTAGGCAAACTTCATGGCCAGCTTCAACAGAAATTAGTCCACCAACTATTGGTTACTTTCGTTATGAGTTAGTGTGTATCTCCGCAGCTTCTTTTAATGACCGGGCAAGGCTTTGCTTCTTTTTTTCTCGCTCTGATTGCTTACTGATTTTGGTCTGTGTTGTCTATTGATTAATATATTCAGGCATGTTGCTGATCGATGCCAGGCCAATCTGGGTGCCTCTGGTCTTCGGCAGACTTAATTCGTAATTCAAAGTAGATGACCTGATCCAAAGTGAGTTGTCCCTGATCGGATTTAATATTTTTTTCTATATGTATCTATCCTGAAATAATATAAGCATTTTTTTCAATTTTCAAGAAATAGCATCGGTGATTCATCCTGACAGAAATAGCACCAATCAGATATTAATCTAATTTTTTTCCGTAAACATAGTGGAGATGACATTCTTTAATGCAGGTGAAAGTTGGAGTATTGAGGCTTGAAGAGCTGAAAGAAATATTAGCCTGTTCTCCTGGAAAGTATGTTTCTATTATCTTTTTTCTAATGAACAACATATGGAGCAAGGTTAAAGAGGATTGTTGAATTTGTGAAGGGTCTTATGGTTGGTTGGTTTTGCTACATATGCAGTTTATGTATCAACCGTATCATTGATACAATTCTTTATTTTTCATAGGAACTTGCTATTCGAGATGAGAAAAGTGCTCTTAATCATGTTATCACAGGGAATTTTACTGTTATGGTGTTAGGTTACCTCCAACCCGATTAGTGGTAAGTAGTTAGAACTGAATCTGAGGACTTCTGACAATCCGAAAAAAATTACGACAAGACTATCAGATGAATAATCGATGATGCTACACAAACACATTACCAATAGTGATAACATGTGGCCAGGATCAACTGTCCGATCTTATCCATAGGTAGCATGCTACTTCGTCAATTCACAAAACCATTTCTTCTTTATTTATATAGCCACATGCTTTAATATGACGTGGTAGAAATTCGGACATGTTTTTGCTGTCATTTCCTGAGAAGAAATAAACAGTGTTCGAGCATGTAATGGATAGTACTAACTTGATAAATATCAAAGCATGCATGTACAAAACTGTATGTTTTATTAATATACTGATTCCATATATTTAGTTGTCACTTCTTATTATCTTGCATAAATTGTAAGTTATGTTTTTCAGGTTCAAATAAGTATCCATCCAATAATATGGACCATCCGTATTTAGCATTTCAAGATGAAAGATCAACTCAGTGCATATGAATTATTGTTCATAGTAATTTTTAATTAGTAAAAGCTTATTCGAAAATGATAACCTTAAGAGACATTCATATTTTCTTGATTGACATTTGTTAGTTGGATATCTTAGTGTATGTTCTATACCCCCAATTTGTTTTCTATACTGATCCGAAGTCCGCTACCAAGCATAATATTCGAACATATGTAGCTAGAAAAAAATTATACAGTTTAAAATCGAAACATGGTTTCATTAACCTATGATGTTGTACAATTGTGTTAAGTACTCTCGCTGCAATATGTTCTTTTTCGTATAAACTTTGGTCTTCAAATTTACATTGGGAAAAATACATGTCAAGTTAACAAGGAACAAACAATGTGGCTCTTCGCAAGAATATTTGTGTTACGGCAAGGAAATAGTTTTCTTAATTCTGCGACACAACAGGCGGAGCCAGGCCAAACTGAGAGTGCACTCAGGAGTGCAACATATCCATCTGGTAAGTAGATGGAGTTGCTCCAGTTATGAACACTTTATTTCTTTCGATCTTTAGTAACTTCTTCGAAAAAATTCACCTTTTAATAATTGAACAATTCCACTTTTTAGTAACTAGGGATTATATTTTGTTCACTATCACTTTGGCTTCCTCTGTGGAATCAAAGCTTTAGTCAACCTTAAGATTGTTTTGAATGCAGAAGTAGAGAGCGCACCGGATACACAGATTGATCATGTTTTCAGATAGGCAGGCTAAGCTGCTGGTATAATATGGGAACTAATTGGTGCAGCGGAGTTGATTTTGTACAAGTGACACTGTCTTATATGTTCGGTAATATCCTAGCTTTCATATGTTTGGTAGTACCACCTTCACTTAAGTTATACCACTGCAACCATTTTCACTTATAGGCTTGCTAGCTTATTGTATGTTATGTGTTGTAGATCTCTCCAGCATAGGAACTGATCAATTTGGAAAAAGAAGTAACAACTCACGAATTTTTATATGAGCTTCCAAGTGGTGTATAATTTCTAGATATTGGATGTATAATAGACTAATGGTTAATGTACTGAACATATATTTCTTACTGGTTAATGTTTGTCCATGTCCTAAAGTCTCCTATATACTCTGTGGAACCTGAGCATTAGTGAGGCACTCCTTGATGCGGAGGAAATGTTTGGAGTCGTACTAAAATACTTTGTAACTTATGCCGGGAGTTAAATATACAGAGCAGGATAGGAATTCTGAATTGAAGTGATCATTTATTTAAACATCCAACTACGGTTACGATTTGCTCCTCTCGAGGAACAAACAGAGTAGAGTAGGAATTCAGCATTCAAGTGGCCACTTATTCAAGCATCCAATTCCGTTTGTGATTTCCTCCCCTCGAGGATAGGATGATAAGTTTCATCCCATATTGCGGTTGGCCAGAAAGTTAGTGTTTTCTAAACGGCGTTTATTTTCATGAATTTCTAGGTGAGTGGAGGGCCAAATCGGAAGATTGTGAAGCAGATACACAAACCGGAAATTCAATTCGGCTCCCGGGTGCGTATGCTCCCTCTACCAAAAAAACATATTTCGAAATGTCAAAAAATTTAGATCAAAAATTCTACGTGTACATCTGCATAATGTATGTGCATTTGCTAAGTTTCACGAAAAACCAATATTTTTTGTGGTCTATGTAAAAAGGAGAAATTTTATCTTGTGAAAAACATTATTTTTAGCACTGAATTTTGTCTTTTTTACACATGTCACATGATAAGTCGATTTTTTATGAAACGACTTTGTGAGCGCGTAGCACGTGAAGATGTACGTATAAATTTTTTGTTTCAGTGTTTTTGAAATTTAAAATGTACATAAGATGCATTTCAAAATATAGGGAGCATATGCACCCATGTTCCAAAACACCACTCCCATACACAAACCAACATTTAGAGTAGAATGAAGAGCTGATGTTGTTTTCTTAAAGGTTCCATAAGAGGGGTAGCAGGGAAGGATGCAGTCTTTGCTGATATGTTCATGTTTTATAGGTCCATCTGGGTCGCTCTGACGACATGGGGTTTGCCATTCTGATTAGCCAGCTACTACTGATTTTGCTAAACTATGCGGTCGTTTTCGTCGGGCTTACCCGTTTATCCATTTTGCAGACCTGCAGCCAGTGTCTTCTATGCTCCTATCGTCGGCACGTTGTAGCTGTTGAATCAGGTAGGACCTGTCAGTTGTATATGAACTGTTGTTTGTTCCTGTTTTCTTTATGCTTTACTGATTGTATGTATGTTAGTGTATTCTTACAAGCTAGCCGACGGATGTTCAGTTACCTTTGTCTTCGAAATTCCTTTGCATCTTGAAATGTGAGTACATTTTCGTTTGTTTTTCTGTTTGGCTGTGTGCAACTGCCCGGTTTGTTCCAAATACCTCTCTGGGTTATCCTTTTTGTGGCAGATCATACTATGGTGGTCCTCACCATCCTTCAAGTTCCTAGCTATGAAGCAACATGATTCATCGTTCGACAGGAACCTGATCGAACCCTCAATTTCGTCTGACAGTGGTGGCTCCAGCTGTCAGACTTCTTCGCCAAGGGCAGAAATCATCGTGGCTACCGACTTCTTCACCAGGGCATGGAATTCATCTTGCTTTTCTCCGACGATGAGGACAACTGGTCGGACCACTGATGCTCTAAAGAGCAAGAAGACCTTAGGCAGATATCTTACCACCCCACTTCACAATTTCTTCATACTTTGGCTCACTAGACTAAGTAGATCATGTGGGGCATATTTTTCCTGTTTATGTTAAGGAACCTGAGGAACTATGTAATCATGTCAAAATAAATATTAGTCTTTGCTTTCCCAACTACGCCGCATATTTTGTGCAAACACACACAGCCAACGGGCGCGGCGTGCCGCCGCGTCTACCTTCCTAGTTGATCATACGTCTGGTCTGCTTTCCTGCCTTCTCGTTTCTTCTTCATATTCTCTTTGATAATTTGACTGCACCTTTTAATTGGGACCAAATAAATCCTCCATCCGCCCTGTCGAGCAGATCGGGTTGGATACTTTAACATGGATGGAGCTTTCAGCTGATCACATTTTCCTCATGCAAGTGCAAGTATACCGATGTACGGGTGGCTTGTGTGTCACATTGTGACCTGCACATTTGCGTACGTGGCCGAATTAAGCCGGACAAAAGAACAAGATACGGTGCACACCCCAGCCAATCTATCCACAGGAGTAGGAGCTAGCATGGCATCATAGGACCACGGCACCACCCGATCGACGATCACCGTATCTAGCAGAAGTGAAATGCCATTGCTCTTTCTGCTCAGATGCTATCTCACAACATCTCGCATTTTAAGAGCATCGATCTCACTCGCCAATCATCTATAAGCCAGGTTGCAACAAGTGGCTGTTTGACTCTAGACACACGATCGATCGCCTAATCAGAATATAGAAAAACCAGGTGCACGCCAGGAATATCCAACGGCGCGTGCCGGATTTTCCAAAGAATAATGCCGCCACTGGTGTGAGATTTATCCCCCACTTAATTAGTCGATCGATTCCGTGTAAGAGACAGGGTGATAAGCACGCTTTGTTAGAGATTGGTCTTGGCTTATCGCCTTAAGATGCCATCTGGTAATGGTCGCGATCACCCCCTCCTCCCTCCAGAAGGTTATCGATCAACTGCTCTACTCTACAAGGCTACACGATCATGTCAGCACTGTTACGTGTTACCCTGAGAGTCTGAGAGTTACGAACAAAATCGTTTCCGGCTCCTGTCCTGTTGATATCTGTCATGGAACGAAGCTGCAGTAAACTTGATCACCTCGCCGGGCGTGCTCGACCTGAGTAGTACCACGGTGCTCCGTCCGAGGCCAATCTACCGCCAGACGAGTCTCTCGTGTACATTTTCCACCATATCTTGCGTCTAATCAAGCAGCCCAACTCTACAATCTACCACTGACACTGACGAGATTTGTAGCTCGAATTCAGTCAAGTTTCCATCTCTTCACCAGTACAGGAGTAGTACTGAATATTCATCAGTGGACGGACCAATACATGCAGCTGGTGCTCGCTCGTCAGTGCGCGCTTCCGGTGATGAGATTGCGACGAGCCGTCCAATGGCGACTCGTTACGCCGCCGGTGCTCCGAAATTCCGACCTCCACTCCGGCTAAACAAGCATAGCTTCATCGCAGCCCGTTCCGTGCTCGTGCGGCCGTCTCTGTCGATCGCTTAACGGCCGGGACCCGTCGTGCACCCGCAGTAAAAAATTAACAGAAAGTTTTGTTTGTTCATCTCAAGCGTACACTGTGAACTTCCAACAAATTATGACCCCCATCTTGCAATTTGATACAAGAACAGTGTCGTTTGTTCACTTTGGAAAACACCTCAGTTACGTATACTAATGGACGTGCTCTCGTGTGCTAGCTGCAACTTGCAGCACGGTACGGCCTTTTGTACTAGTTGACAGTGTGGCGATCACTTATAGAATAGCCAATCCTACTTGATACGTACGGCTGATTCGGCAATTGCGTCCTGCGCATTCCATCCTAAAAGAATTTAACCATTCTAAAGCTCGATATATCTACTCCAACTATTCTCACCATAAAATTTCCTTCAACTTAATAACATCCAACTTGCAGGTCAAACAATATACTCTCCTCCGAATAATAAGATGTCTTAATAATAAACTATATATGAACTGAAATGAGTCACTACAGAAAACGCACAAGGTGCCGACGGCCGACGACTAAATGTCGGGGCCGTCGGCACAGGACCCGTTCCGGCAAGACCAACAGGCTAGCCGTCAGCACAGGAAAGCCGTCGGCACAGTTTCGGCCATCGGTACAGTCTCTTCGCCGTGATGGCGAGGTAACAACGCCATGCATGTGCCAACGGCTTTATCATCGGCAAAGTTTTTTTTTATTTCAGCCCTATGCCGATGGAAAAACCGTTGGCAAAGCCGCCGGCATAGCTGTTTTCCATTTTACTACATTAATCTTAGAACACTCATAACTAAATCATTATAATTCAGAAAAATACAAATAATATACAAAAATTTCCAGACAAATAGGATCTATCTTGGAAAAATATCAAACTTAGAATATTGCAAATATCTCAAAAAATCTTCTCAGAAATGATCTACCATGTTCTATGTTTTATGGCTTTCACGCCGAACGACCAATGTTATGGCTAGACTAGTGACATAGTTTGTAATAATATGTCCATATTATGCACACATGTGCATCTTGGGATGGCGAACAATGTTGCAGCAGGAAACTTTCATTTTCGTCGCACCAAAAAGCTATTTTCCATTTTCCAAGTCCCAAAAATGGGGTGTTTTATGAAACAACCACCAAATGAAAGTTTCACAATGGTACCACTCCATTTTTAAAAAATACTAGACCATCTTACATGCACAATTTTCCAACTGGGGTATCTAAAACATTTCCATCCATTCATTGTGAAAAAGGCAAATTCCAGCCAAAATCGATAGAAAGTCGGTCCGATTTAAACTACAGGTACATGATCTAATGCTCATGATTTTTTGGAAAACTAATTTTTAGGTTCACAATATGCTATCTGCAAGTTTAGCGAGGCTCATCCCCGAACTAAGAATTTTTATGCCCGCCATTTTGACCATAGTTTGAAACGGACATAAGAAATTTAAAAACGATCTAAACAATGATAAACCTTGGTGTGGTGTCATATTATGTTAAATAGTTGGAAGGAAAAAATATCAAACTTGGAATATTGCAAATATCTTAGAAAACCTTGTTAGAAATGAGTTGTCATGTTCGATGTTTCAGGCCGAACGATCAATTTTATTGTTTGATTTGTGGCATAGTTTGTGATAGTGTGCTCATATTGTGCACACGTGTGTATCTTGCAATGGCGAACAATATTGCAGGAGGAAGTTTTCATTTTCGCCGCACCAAAAAGCTATTTTCCTTTTTCCGAGCCCTAAAAACTGGGTGTTTTGTGAAGCAACCACCAAATGAAAGTTTCACAATGGTACCACCCTTTTTTTTTTAAAGTAGACCACCTTACATGCACAATTTCCCAACCGCGGCATCTAAAACATTGTAGTCTGCCCCTCGAGAAAAAGAAAAAATACCGCCAAATTGGTGGGAAGTCGGTCAGATTTGAATTACATGTACATGATCTAATGCTCATGATTTTTTGGAAAAATCATTTTTACGTTCACAATATGCTATTTCATCAGAGATTCACTGCAAGTTTAGCGAGGCTCATCCCCATGCTAAGAATGTTCATGCCCGCCGTTTTGACCATAGTTTGAAATGGGCATAATAAATTCACAAACAATAAAAAACAATGAAAAACCCTCACGTGGTGTGATATTATGTTAAATAGTTGTAATGAAAAATATCAAACTTGGAATATTGCAAATATCTCAAAAAACCATCTCATAAATGAGTTGTCATGTTCGATGTTTCATGTCTTAATTTCTGGCCGAACGACCAATGTTATGGCTAGATTTGTGGCATAGTTTGTGATAATGCGCAAATATTATGCATACCTGTGAATCTTGAGATGGAGAGCAATGTTTCAGAAGGAAGATTTCCTTTTCGTCGCACCAAAAAACTATTTTCTATTTTCCAAGTCCCAAAAATAGGGTGTTCTGCGAAGCAACCACCAAATGGAAGTTTCACAATGGTACCACCCATTAAAAAAACACTATACCACCTTACATGCACAATTTCCCAACCGGGGCATCTTAAATATTTTCATCCATCCCTCGTGAAAAATACAAATTCATGCCAAATCCGTAGGAAGTTGATCAGATTTGAACTACATATACATGATCTAAAGATCATGATTTTTTGGAAAAATAATTTTTAGGTCAAAATGTTATATCAATATCATATTTGGATTTTTCTCATTTTTCTAATCGATTTAGACATATTATTTGTCAAATTCCAGTTTACATATTTAAAGATATTAATTGTTCCATATTAAATAGAAAAGGGCAAACATAATCAATTTACTGTCATTTGAATTCAAGATTAATATTATTTATTCATTGTATTTTACATAAGTTATTGTTTGTAATTCAAAAAAATAAAAAGGTGTGACATCAAGCAATAGGGGTTAAAAGGATTGGTAGTATTATCAACAAGGTGTTATTTCTTTCACGAAGTATGTCCGAAAGCAACAGAGAAGTTAGATGTGCTTGGACCGGAGCAGTGTGAAGATGGATGATTAACTGGAACATTTGATCAAGAGTGCAATGTGACCTAATATTAAGTGTAGTTATAGTTAGAATTGCCAAATGGCCGTTAGTGTCAACCGCGAGATGCCGACGGCTACCGTCAGCATAGGGTTGTGCCAACGACAATTCTAGTTGTGCCGATGGCATGATGGGCATCGGCACCTAGCATGTTTCCCGTACTGAGTGAATAGCCACACTTAAATGTGTCTAGATATATCCAATTTATAAAAAGTTAGGACGTCTTATGATTCATAACGGGCTGGTAGAAATTATGTTGCATGTTGCATGACCGTCTTCCTTTGCCCGTGCAATAAGAATCAGCTATTATGTCAAAATAACAACAGGGAAGGAGAATCGCTTTGACGAAACCCCTTTCTAGTTTGGAAATAATGTCCCTTTGCCCTTGCATGGGCATGGCTGTTGGTTTTGAATTGCGGTTGGAGCCAAATTTTGATCCGAGCTGAAAGGACACACAAAAAAACGCGACCTAGCGATAAATGGACCGATGCAATGTGTCCCTCTATATACAGGAATATCAGTTGTGTCGTCCCTCTGTATGGGGTAGATTTTGTACGTCATTGTGCACACAATTAAAGTAGAATTTGGGAAACTGATGGTCTGTACTTTGAAAAGCCTTCTACCACTGAAACTGTATTCATGTAATATATTGTTGGGGTGTGTGTGGTGTAATGTGGCGTGTATACCATTTTTTCAGCTCACCATTTGGGTCTTTATAAGAAAGTGAAGTAGATGACTACATGTGTTCGAAACTTCGAATAATCAAAAGAAAGCAAGATATTTTTTTGATAAAGGTAATATATAAATATCGAGAGGTACCAATTACACCTTAACGTAATACCCTAATGGCGATACGGGTTCACACAACCAAAAAAAAGGAAACTAAGAAAACTAAAGTCGCATTGCAGTATTTCAGCCCTAGCAGCAAAAAATATATCCACCACCAACACAACACCTGAACTCTCCAGGCTCTCTGAAATCAATGCCTTCAAGAAGGAAACAATGCGCAAGAGCCGTCATCGTCCGATCAATGATCATAGGTTTTCACCTTAAAGATAATCCCTGCTCTCAAAACAATAGCTTTAACAAAACCATTGCTAGCCACAACAAATTAAGATAAAACTGTGATCACGCTCAGACCAATACTGCCTGCCTCTTTCTTCTTCACCTACTCCCCTCAAACTCGACACAACATCAATCTACCAGCAGACAGAAACGCGGCACCAGCGATTCCAAAGGACCCCATACATCCTCCATAGTCAATTGAAACTAGATTTAAATGTGCGCCTTGGCGCACGACCCCGTAAAATGCACGCCAAATTATGTTTTGTATAACAACAATAAAAATAAGGTGAAATTAGGTTTTAGTTTCAATGGTAATTTTTTTTAGGATTTGCAGAAGTGATGATGAAATTAGGATAACACACAAAATCACGAACTGAGTAGCAAATACATCACAGAAATAGAAGGATATAATACATTAACTACCACTATGGTTCTATTAAAAGCAACAAATGTAAGAAAGGAATCAAAAGCCACATAGTAAGATGCCTATGGGCATTGCCGCAGCATTGTCTGTTCAGGTTAGCACACAGGAAACGTTTGTACTTGCAACACCAAAAGTTAGCACCGATGCCAAATGAAAATATGAATTAACACCATTTAAATGTGAAGAAAATCAAAGAAATGCTAAGAAGTGGAGCTTGTCTTTTCGCATTGATGAAAGTTTTGTATAACATATATAATAAGCTGAGAAAACAAAGAGAAGATCAGACGAAATTACAAACATATTAACACATCGCGTGTCAAAAGCAACACAATGGCTGCACTAAATAGGCTATTATCAACCTTAGACTACATGAGTGTACACCATTTTTTATAGATACAACCTTGGTAATAGGATCTCATCCTCATTTTATCTAGCCGTTTTTCCAAACACTCAGATGCAAGAGATTAAAGTTGATCAATTCAGCAAGAGATTCCTTGCATAGTCACCTGCTTGGTGCCGCAGCGCAATATTGATAACCAATGAATGATGAGTTCAAATTCGTTGACCACATTGAAGTAAGCAGAAAGATTGGTGAGCAGACACAATGTCGTTCAGAAGTCACAGCTGGCACATTGAGATAATATATTTCACCCAAAGAGGGAAATCATCGAGATTGCCATATTAACATTTAATTACCCTTGATGCACCAATAATTATAGTAAACCCTGCTGCAACCGGTCTAAGAATTGACCTTGGTAGCACCAGTAGGAATTCACTAATCTCATACGCTTCACCTTCATGCAAGATATCAATGAAGTTTTTAACAGGTACAAATATAGCACTATTGGTCTAAGAAAAAAGGAGATGGTAAAAAAACACCAGTTAAGAACATGTATAATACAGAGAAATATGATACGCAGTATTATTTTTCTGTCTTAATTACGATCATTTAACACCATACCTGAAGAAACAATAAAGCTTTCTAGCTAATAGTACAATGGTGGCACAAATAAAGACATGGGCGTGCATCCAAACTGAAGTGAGAAGTGGTGCAAATTGTGTTCCTAATTATATTTAAATATGTACAGCATAAAACATGTCAATTACGCTTTGATGATAGCTTTTTTCCCAAACTGTACAACACTGACATATAGCGGCATATTATTGAAAGGAAAAGTAGTCACATTCAGTCCCTAATTATATTTTGGAATCAAAATTCATATAAAAAGCATAAAACTTGTTCCTCTATGCACTCGATGACTACATTCGATGCCGACACTGGTTTTAACTTCTGGTAAAGCTAAATAAATTATGAAAATAGCAACATAATTGGTTACTCGGAGACAACTTGTCCACACATGCTCCAGGTGTCCTCGCCCTTCAAACATGATCATAACTCGTTGGACGACATCCCACGAGTATCATAACATCCGAGAAAAACACCAACACATATAGTAGCCCAAGCATATCTGGTGAAACCAATACATTATAAGGATATGTCGATTAGTTTTATGGTAACTTTATTGTGAATCACCGACTGTTTTTTATTAATCGTCTTTCTTGGGTGGATAACTAAGCATCTTTAGCAGTAGAAGTAGCAGTAGTATCAACAACAACAAAAAGGAATCCACAAGATATTTTTTTACTTCGGGCTAAAACGCGGCATCTAATGAGGCAGCGAAAGATAAGGTTAAAATGGAAAGATTCATCATCCAAGTAAGAACTCACCTTTAATTCTTTTGGCACAAATTACAGATGACACAAATGGAATTCTTTGAGCAGGAAGAATACATCTAGGGAGTTGACCAACCATTATACCTTGTTTAAATCAACCTGCATATACAAGAAACAAGATGAAATTCTCTTTAGAGAGATAAAGATTAGAATCTGATGCAAATAAATAATAGCACGCAAAATTAGCAACACCCACACACAAAGTCACCTTGAGGTAAATTGCACGGACAAGTCGACATGAAGAATAAAATTATTAATAGGACTATACAGTTCAGTTGTTAGGAATTCAATACAAATAAGAACATGTAAATGTGCAATAGCGAGAGCATTTTAATAAGTAGAGCGTAGCGCTGTACCAAAACACCGATTGTCTACTTGGTGCCATACTTGGTGACAAATGGGACATAGGTTATGTTCGGGGCAGAGATAATTGTTCTTGTCGGAAGATTAGTTCCTTTTCAACGTCAAATAGTTTCTCATATCGGAATACTGAAATTTAGTAAAACCAATACAGGTCTTGTTTCAGAGAAACTATTTCGCCTAGAGATGGAAGGAGCAGCCCATGAAAGGTTAAAATAATACCACCTCAGGAAATGCTCTGGAATATACTGTTTACTCTAAAGATCGCTAGGTGCTAAGTGTCATTCTAGATAAAAGATTGAAAGAAGAGACCTATAGACTGACTTCACTTTCTTCCGACAGGTATAATGTTATTGGTATGTATCCAGTCTCTGCTCAAACCAAAAGACCACGCCTGCTTATGTATGTAGACATGAAATTTACAAATTGATAGAAAGCCCTATACTGAACATTTTTTTGCTATGCCTTTTCAAATTTTCAAAGTGACCATTCTTGCTAGTCTAGCACAAGACGAACCTTTAGTTCTTTCGAGCTACCTAAATTATCATAGAACCACACATGCTACTCTCGCTTTTGATACAACATGTTTAATGTGGGTAAACTTGAATTACTCAAAAAATTTGGAAACAATATGACCAACTTGTGGTTGATAATAATGTGCAACTTCCGGAGGGTGCAATCACTGTTCGCTGCATGGAATCATACATAGTTGCACCTGAAAATCTGAAATGACAGCAATTCAGACAACAAGGTCGATACATTTGAGTTGTGGAGCAAGATACAAACAGAACTTATCCGTGCTATGCAATATGCTGGCAGAGAAACAAGTATATACTACAATAAATTGGGGAAAACTTATGTAGCTGGTGCTTCCATGAAACAATACGGCTCAGATATTTGTCCACTAAGGAAACAATAAATATGTATGGTGGTAATATTTTACCACAAGTTTATTTGTATTATAAGTAACCGTGAAACCATCTATATTGTTTAAGTAAAAAATTATGAAGATTGAGATATTTGGGACATATGAAAAAAACATATATGAGGTTGTATATGACTAACCAAAGTACCATGAAGGAAATCTTGGATCCATCTCAACCTGTATGAGGCTTCAACCTGTTGACTCAGCTTGACAAAAAATGAACAAGTGATTACGAATTAACAAAGGAGCAGAGAAGGAGCATGATTCAACTTAACTAACATTCATGAATAAGGACATCAAATAATCTCTTGATATTAAAATGCAAGCAGCATAAATATCCTACATAGATCCAACTATATCTTCCATTTTTCTTCTCAATCATGGCAAGTGAACAAAGAAATGGGGCATGGGAATGCCTAGCTAAAGTCATAATTTGCTTTACTGGACAATAAAATCGCTACTCAAAAAGACCGTAACTTAAGGGAGACACTAAATATAAACAAATTGTGTATCCTGGTTATATGTGTTCTTACGGTATAGGCCGTGGTGTGGAAAAATAGAGCTGATGAATTATGCTTTTGAAACAGATAAAAATTTGTTGTTTTGCAAACTAAGCGAGGACACTACAGAGTTAAAATTAATTTTTTCATAAATAAGAGTGGTTTTTGCTCTTATTCACTGGTAGCACGAAATACTAACTATCAAGCAGGTGTTCCAAATATATATGCCAAAGTACGATCAAACATTGGCGAAAACAAACTCATCACAATCCGGTTATACCTGAAGCAAAATAATTCGAAGCCATTGAGCATTGCAAGCCCAGTGACATGTAAGCTGCAGCACGAACCACCTATCCAAATACGAATAGAAATGTATCTGCATTAAAGATAATAACATTGTAAAAGAAGGAAACCATAGGATTTGTGAAGAAAAGAAAACAACCAAAGTAACAGACCATTTAAACTTAAGATTGGCCAAAAAAAGAGCATCTTCTCCTGAAAAATCAATCAGGCTGAAGAGGGCGACATTCTAAAATGTGTTATCTAAAATAAATGAAGCATTCCTTTCCCTGAACAAAGAAACCAAAATGGAAGCTCTGCAGGTGGCTTTTCTACTTCCGGAAGTTATGGAGTAAAGGAAGAGAATAAACAAAAAGGGACAACATGATATCATCCACAGTCCCAAACAACAACAATTTGAAGTTCCCGAAGAAACATGCGGCTTAGTTCCCGAAGAACCAGTGGCAAAACGAGTAGTGCGTTCATATGTTTTCTGTAGTATTTATGCACATGTTTTGAACTTGAAGTAATAGCTGGTCTCCTGGTTGCCTGTCAAAATGCTTTAAACTAAAGTGCAAAGGGAGAATTAAGCCTCTAGTGTTGCATTGCTTTATTACGGTAGCAAAACACCATTATGCAAAATAGAAACCATTATCTAAGATAATAAAGTGGGAAATACTCCATCTTATATGTGAAAGCCAATAGAAATATCAGTGAATTAATGACTTGCAAGAACTATGTCTTACCCCCTTTTTATTGAATTCATGTGGATTAGTCACTCATCATCCGGTGCAATGTAATCTAGTTGTTATAGTTAATGATATATCTGTAGAATATCCATAAAAATTGATCATAAACTAAATTATTTGTAGCATATAACGATATATCTGTAGCATCTGAAAACTACTCCGGTTTAATGGTGATAATGTTGAGCTAGAAATCTAGAAACGGTGCAGCCTGGATGTAAGCTGCACTTTGGTCTGTTTCGCCATCCTTTTACACACTATACGGCACACATACATACTATTAACAGTATGCATCGTGCACTTATTGTTCTAGCGAATGTGTATGTATTATATGACCAAGAATGACCAAGAAAACTGTAAGCAGAACCTATGAGATGTTAGAAAGGCGATGTGTAGTAGAAAAAGCAGAAGCTGCACTTTTATAAGCATTTTTTCATTTATCTGTCCCTTTGTTTATTGATAACAATAAGGAGACCAGGTATACAAGTAAAACCAATTTAGTGGAGATGAAAGGAAAGGACAGAAACTAAAAGGATCACTCACTTTGTAATGCACATATGGAAATACATGGCAATGAGGATCTACTTGACATGAAGGAAAATAAAAAGGAAATACCAAATTAAAAAGAAGCATTGGACTGCTCGGAGCTGCGTAATCTCTTCTCATCTCAAAGCAGCAGAAGAATACCTAAAATCACAAAATAAAAAGGAAAGCATACATTATATTTTTCGATAAGCAAGAGAAGGAAGAGGTAAAGCTAAGGGTCAATGGAAACAGAGAAGAATACCTAAAATCACGAAATGACTAAATTAGCATCACCTTATGTGTCTATTTAACGAGCACCCACCCATCAACAACGATCAGTATATGAGTTAAATTATCTACACTATGGGAAACTGGGGGACATGAAAACATGGCAAAAACAAAACGTTGCTAAATGAAGAAAAACCAAGAGACATAGCAGTATACTCCACCGTACAAACAATGTATTGGATGCTTGCATTTCAGCAAAAAACAAGGCCAACTCTTGCTTTTCCTCCTACTTTTCTTATTATCTCTACTGGAAGAAAGACCTACCAAAAAAAGGAAAATTTAATTACTTCACCTCACATAACCTATGAAGGTAATTAATTTACCAAGCACATAAAGAGGTTTCAAGATTGAGTTAACTTTTGTAAGATGATATTTGTGTCTTTTTACCCACTTGTGAGCAAATGTCGGGCAAGACAAATCGAAGTCCGTGAAGGAGATGTGCCTATCTCTATGAAGCAATACATTCTCTCTCTTTAAGCCTTAGTACAATATAGCTGAAGATAAATAATATCCAGTAAGAGGAAACACACGACGCTAATTTCAGTTGTATTCTAAGCAATAGAATGCGATAAATTATCAGAAAGTATCATATGTTTTATCTTGGTAAGGAAACACAACCATTATTAAGGCCCTACTGACAAGCTACAAGGACCAAATTAGCATTGGTACTATTTTCAACACAACAAAGAATCGTTCTTTACATGGTTTTTAAGGCTTGCATTGAAAAGGTGGACATAATTAGCATCTAATAATGCTCACATGCAGCATAATCAAAGACACTTTTTATACTTTTTCATGTACACACAATCAGATGGAAGCATTTTATGAAAAGTGAAGCTCACCATATGCATTTCCTATCTGGATTTTTCTTAGATCGATCAGTCACAGCAATACAATGAATCATATGTAGCCATTTGATGTCAGGGATTTAAATCTGCCCAAGGATTTTTTTGGATGTACATCATATAGAAAAGCACAAATGTATTTTACATGTGCAAGCAAATATAAGGAGCGTGAGTACTGTTCAGGCTGTTGTTAATAAAAAATCGAACAGAAATATTGCAAGATCTAAATGATGTAGGTCTGACTTAATTTCAGGACAAGTAGTTGAGATCTAGCCCCAGAACCTTGGCTCATGACATTGGGGAAAAGCCAGCAACAATAATTTAGCTATTCCCTGCAAAATAAGAACATAATCCAAAAATTGATTGTCTAGACAGTACTAAGAGACAAATCCGAAATTAGACAGTACCAACCTTCAGTAGCAGCACATACGGCCACTACTCCTTCTGAGGTCTTAAAGTTGTGCCACAAATCCGAAATTAGATTCAATGATAAAACAAAACAGAACAAAATACCAACAACTTGATTTACTACAGACTTGGGCTAAATTTCAGGAAAAATAAAATTCTAAACAACAAAGCAAAATCAGACTTACAGGTTTTTTCCCAAGCACCTTGTAGGCATAGATAAACTGAAACCTGCACAAACAAAAGTGAGAATATGTGGGGACTGGAGCGATAGAAACATGCAAAAAAGGGTAGGGATCTATGGAGATTAGAGAGTGGGGGGAGGGAGGGACGAACCTACTTACAGGTTTTTTGTCAAGCACCTTGTAGGCACAGATATACTGAAACCTGAGGCACAAACAAAAATGAGGATATGTGTGGATTGGAGAGATAGAAACATGAAAAAGATAAGGTTCTATGGGGATTAGAGAGAGGGGGAGGGAGGGACGAACCTGCAGGTGGATTTGTGCTCGCCGTTGAGGACGGTTGCGGAGGTGCCTTGGCCGGTTACGATAGCGCATAAGACAACCGCCACTTCTACTTCTCTGCTCCTCCTCTCCCTCTCAACCTTCACTGGCTGTAGCACGTCGTTGTGCCGGTGCTCGGGAGTGGAGGTGCAGCGCGAAGAGAGGAGAGCAAGAGCGAGGCGGAGATGAGCACGGAAGGAGACGAGGGCGGCGGCGGCGCCGGCACAGAGGGAGGAGGACCGTGCCATATATTCGGGCGGCGCCTCCCGCGCGCTCACACCGTTCTTCGCCAGCGCCGTCGCCTCCACGGAGGAGCAAGGAGAGAATGAGATTGAGGGGAGGGAGTGGGAGGCGGGCGCGACCGCGCGGGCGGCTGTGGCGGCGGTTGAGAAGGAGGCGTATGGGGAGAAGACGACGGGGAGGGGATTGGAGGAGTAGGGCGGACGGTGGTGGTGCTTTGACCAATCTACCCCGCGCGGAGAAGATCTTTTCGTCGGCGGCGCTACGCGAGCCCAACCCAAAAACGAGCCACACCAACTGACGCGTGGACCCGACCGAACATGGGGTCCAGACACACCCGGACGCGGGTAGATCACGGCCAATGCATGGCTTTTTCTAGCGCCAAGGGCAGCCGGTAATAAACGCCCGTGCGAGGCAGCCAACCAGCATGTGCGCTGTTGCCACAAACGGACGGCCAAGATCCAGCCACTGTAAAGATCGAACGGCTCACATTCTTTAACCGCTGTGAGACCCCCTATGGGGGGCATCATTTATACCTTTAGATACACGGTGCTGTGTCATGCTACAACTCGACCTGCCTGCCATTTTTTTCGATAAAGGATGTTTTATTACTTTGAAAAGCAATTACATCCAGCCTCTGCATAACCAGGATGCACACAGCTGTTTCAATTGTCCAGTAAAAATGGGGAGAATTTCACTTCCCGGCCTCTGCACCAACCAGGGATGCACACAGCCATTTGGCATGAGTACTAAGATTTTTTAATCTTGGTTAAGATTAAAGCATAGTCCTCAAGATAAATTGCGTGAGTACCAGGTCTAGCCTGGGCCTCAAGTATAAATAGGAACCTAAATTCGCGTCCATGAGGATTTGAACTCAGGTGCTGGGTTTGTACATCCACTTCCCCAACCAGTTGAGCTATACAGCAAAGCATGATGGAATATTCCATTTCTAACTCAATCGATCTTCGTGAAGTTTGCAAAAGGGTGGTAAATGATCAAACCAAGTTTGTATGTATGTATGTAAGCCCTGCTGTGGCGACTGTGAATCCAACTGTTAATTATACATCTATCTGTCTGTTGTTAATCGTACACACGACTGTGCAAAATTCAGAAGAAAAATAAGCCCAAAATCATAAACAGTATCCCGAGAGTCCCGACTAATCACCTACCAGCCTCTCCTCTCCACAAGCAGTATCTAGGTGAGGGCATGCGCGCTCCTCCGGTGCTCGCAGTCGCCATGCGCGCCAAAGTCGAGCTCGCCTGATAGATCACGACGTGACTTTAGCGCGGGTGCAAGGGGCCAAGTGCCCGGCGTGCACGCGGTGGCTGGAGGACGACGACGAGTGCGTGTCCCGCTCGACGAGGGCGCGCAGACGGAGGAAATCGTCGACGGAGCAGGGCAGCTGGAGGGGACCGGACGAGTGGTAGCCGTACGTGTCCCTCGCCGCCTCCAGCAGCCGGCGGAAGAGCGGGTGGTAGAGGTAGACGATGGGGATCACGAACCGCCGTTGATCCTCGTCGACCCGCACCGCCAGCCATCCCTTCTTCACCTTCCCCATCTTCTCCTCACCATGCATCGCCGGCGGTCCAGCTGCTGCCCAGCTCTCGCCGTTGCTTGCTGCGCTCGCCTCGCGCACGGGGTTGCTGTCCATAGAAAGCTAGCTAGAATCACAAACAGGAGGTGTGTGTGGTGCTATGTCGTTCGTGGAAGTTACGGTGGTTTTTATAGGATTTGGCTCCGACGTCCGGAAGAGATTTTTTTTTTTGGGTGTGACTATTTCAACGTAACTTCGTTCTCACTTACATGATATCATTTGATCTTAGCTGCAAGCCATGTTGCAACTTATGTCTAACCCGAATCACGATACAAATCAAATGGATAAAACTATTCTTTTTTTAATTAAAAGTCTACCAATTTAAATATAATTTTTAACAATGTAAATCTGAAATTAATAAAAAATGATAAAATATATTAACCGGCAGTACATCCTATGCTACTAAATCCGGTCTCACCTAGTAATGCAATTCTAACGACATCATTACCAGTAAGTTACAAATTTTTGAGCCCTATATATGTGTGTCACGATGAGAAACGGACGGTCGATCTATGACCAATAGGTCACAGCGCCATTCGAAAATTCGCGTTGGCCTTCCCCTGTCCTTCGGGTTTCCGTGATAGCTTGTTACACAACTCGTGGAAAGTTCTTGCGTCGCTGCCACGTTGGTCCGTGGAGTAAACATGTTAGGGTGTATATTGAATATATAAGTAGATTATCATAGTATTTAATCCGAGTAAATAATATAGCATGATCATAAAAATGAATTAAACTAATCGTGCAAGCTAATATACGAGAAGAACATATCACATCTACACAAACTATAACATCTATTCTCATTACCGGAACTAGAAACTCTAGTAAAATCTCACGGAGAAAAGACAAGATCACATACCATGTTGCCGGAGCATAACTTACAAGTTGAGGTTGTCATCCATGCGCATGTCATCGAAGAAGTTGTTGACATCCACAAAGAAGTGGTTGTTGGGGAAGGAGTCCTTCAACAACATAGTGGAAAGCTACCCTAAAGATCTGATCGCGTCTCGGCTGTACATGTCTACGAGAAGCGAGGTTCCGGAGGCATACTTTCCCGCCTTCGGTGTATGTTTGAAGATTGGATGGAAAATACATGGGCGTATGTGCAAGGTTTTGTAAGCAAGTAGCCAAATTTGTTGTGTGTCCTCTTGAATTTCGTGCTTGCCTGCTTAATTATAGAGTGCACTCCGGGTAAGGTGTGGGGCGCAGCTCATGTTCTAGTCAACATGGTCCACAGTGCAAAAAAAAATCTAGAAACAAATGGTTGATAACATGCCCGCTAATGATTTGAAAATTAATACATTATTAATTTCCGCAACAACAAAAATATAAACAACATGCATGGGTATGGGCTCGCTTCGCCTCAATCCACGAAATAGGAGCGTGGCTCTCGTTTTGCGACTAGGCGGGTGGCAAAGAAAGAAGAGTGCACATGAACTCCTTCCCTTCTCACTCACCTAGTGTGAGTGGAAGAGCTTACCTTATAAATCACTCCAATTTTCATATTTGTTTTGGGATAAACTTTAGTTTCACCCTTGCCATGCATTAATGGGCATATTGAAATTTCAGATTTTTTTGGCATAGGGGCTAAGGCCCACTAGGCAATAAAATATTTCCATGTGAAGTCTTATAGGCACATCACAACATTATTGTTCCAGAAAACTACTTATATATATGTGCATGGTAGAGAATGTTAATGTGACTTTCAACTTAAAACTTCATACTACACCATCTGTTAATTTAAATAGCTGAGTATGTCTAAAACTATAAGTTTTCTGCCCATTAAATTTACAGGAAGCCTAGGCCGATATTGGAATGACGCATGCTTCCCGAGGGTTGTAGGTTATTATATGTCATGCTACCCCAAGGTCTTCATGAGTCTACAACAATTAACAACCAAAAAATCATATAGGTGTGTTCTTTAAAAAATACTCTACATCAAAACTATTTGCTTAAATAAGTAATTTACTACCCATTTAGATAAATATCAACCTGCCATATAGATTAGGAGACTATTGCTTCTTTACAAAGTAATAAATTTAATATAAGGATACTCTCCTTTCGACATGCCAACGACTTTTCTCAACTCTTCATGGGATCTCAGGTCACATAAAGTGGGTTATAACTTGTTGCAACTCGTAGTGTGGGTCTTAAATATATCTCGCTCGATTCATTATCTATCACATTATGTGATCAACCGTTTGTGAATGGATCTGTCAATTTATTATATGTTTGGATATAATCCAAGGCAATAAGTCTAGATTTTCTCATTTTTTTCTTTC
Organism: Lolium rigidum; assembly: GCF_022539505.1. NCBI lineage: Eukaryota > Viridiplantae > Streptophyta > Magnoliopsida > Poales > Poaceae > Lolium > Lolium rigidum. Next base: position 252,378,479 of record NC_061509.1, on the reverse strand, counting down.
AGATCTGAATTTTCAATTAGTATGTCTTTATATCTTCATACTATCTTTAGAACTATTTACTTTGATGCGTAATTTTGAAAACTAGATAGGGAAAAGCCAACCGGCAAGTTCTCTGGGTTTTAAGAAGCACCGGTCAAAACTCCAAAAAAAACTGGATAAAAGAAGTAAAATCAAGTGTGTTTTATGGGATTCGAACTTGCGACCAACAGACAAGCGATTCAACTCATAGTGTGGGTCTTAAATATATCCCGCTGGATTCATTGTCTTATAACATTATGTGATCAACCGTTCGTGAAGGGATCTATCAATTTATTATACGTTTGGATATAATCCAAGGCAACAAGTCTAGATTTTGTCATTTTTTCTTTCAGTTCTGAATTTTAAATTGGTATATATTTATATCTTCATACTACCTTTAGAACTACTTACTTTGATGCGTAATTTTGAAAACTAGATATGAAAAAGCCAAACCCGGCAAGTTCTCTGGGTTTTAAGAAGCAACGGTCAAAACTCAAAAAAAAAAAACTAGATAAAAGAAGTAAAATCAGGTGTGTTTTATGGGATTCGAACTTGCGACCAGCAGACAAGCGATTCAACTTGTAGTGTGGGTCTTAAATATATCTCGCTCGATCCATTGTCTATCACATTATGTGATCAATCGTTCGTGAAGGGATCTGCCAATTTATTACGTTTGGATATAATCCAAGGCAATAAGTCTAGATTTTCTCGTTTTTTTTTTCTTTCAGATCTGAATTTCAATTGGTATGTCTTTATATCTTCATACTATCTTTAGAACTATTTACTTTGATTCAACTTGTAGTGTGAGTATATAATTTGATTATCATAGTCTCTTTCAGTCATTCAAGTGCAAGTATACGGACCTGCTCTATGTATTTAAACTTTGTCGGCTCATACTTGTTTCGCCAAAAAATCCTCCATGCCCCCCTGTCCAGTAGATCGGTGGATGCTTTAACACTAAGCATTTAGCTGAGCACTTTTTCGTCATGCAAGTGCAAGTATACCGATGTACCGGTAGCTGAGGACGTGGGCATAGCCCAGTGGTTGGGGTTGCAGTGGCACACCCAACGACCAGAGTTCGAATTCTGTCAGGAGCGAATTTCTAGAATTCTCACGCGGAGGTCTCGCTTCTACTATATCATTTAGTGTCTAGTTCCTCCTAGCACTAATTCATTTTGATGTACCGGTAGCTGATGTGTCACATTGTTACCTGCACATTTGCGTGGCCGAATTTAGCTGGAAAAAAAAAAAGCACGATACAGGAGCGTGACCAATGTACAGGAAGTTGTCAAGATGAAAATAAATTCCAAAGGAATAGGAGCGTGACCACAGCTATTCACCGTATCAAGGAAGAAGTGAAATACCACTGCTCAGATGCCCACTTCCAAGGCTCCAAACATCTGGCATCATACGAGCATCTCAGGTTGCGACAAGTGGCTGTTGACTCGGGACAGGCAGCGGAAACGGCCCTTCAAATGGAATGGATCCTGTGCTGAACTTTGCTATTGATGGAGAAAGGTCCATGCATGGTCTCTCCAAACGGGAATAAAAATCCAGGACACGCCAGGAATATCCAAATTAATGTGCCGAGCTCTTTCTGCAGAATAATGCTGCTGCTACTGTTGTGGGATGTCTTGCCACTTGGTCCATCCATGTAAAGAGTGATAATCACGCTTAGCAAGGCAGATAAGAGTGCTTTGGCTTATCGTCTGAAGATGCCGCCTGCCAGTCTTTCACATGTGGTCTTTATCCTGATCTGGTAATGTTTGCTATCCCTCCCTCCAGAAGGTGATTAACAATACTTCCGAACTCTACAAGGCTACGCCGTACATGTAGTTGCATATCACTGTTTTTTACATATTCATTTTCACCCGCAGCCCCTAAAGCCCCTCCAAATTGACTTTGGAGGCGTTGGACAAAAACTATCCGTACCGGGAAACCCTGAATTGTCTCAGAAGTACCGACGACTACTTAATAGGTCCGGTATTATCATGCCGGCCCTGAAGTTAGGGGGGTAGTGGCGTCGTCGTCGAGCCGGACGAGGATGTCAGTAGGCAGTTTAGTGGCTTCTCGTCCTATTTTTGGTACAAGGACGCCGACGATGGAGACGATGGGCCGGACAATTGCGCCTAATAGATCTAGATTTTAGGCCGATAAAGCTATAAAAAATCAAAACTTCTAAAAACACTAAAAGTTTGAGTAACTATCATCGATGTCAATTAAATTTTATGGTTTTTTCTGCAAACTTTGGGATACCACTTTCACTACAGGAACGGGCTGATATGCCGACGACCGGGAACCCTCGGCGTAGCCGGTTTTGGCCGTCGGCATAGGCTACGCCGAGGGCAGCCCTCGACATAGCTCCTCGGCGACGACCTCCCTCGGAGGAGTCACTATTGTCGTCGGTGTAGCCCGGTCCTCGGTGTAGCATGCTACACCGACGGCGAAACCGTCGGCATACTAATCTAAAAATTCAAATTTCCCTTTTCAAAAAAAAATTCAAAAAAAAATCTTTTTTTGCTATGCCGGCGGCAAAACCCTCGACATAGAATTTTAAGTTTTTTCAAATTTTAATTTGTTTTACACCGATTTTTTCATTTTTTTACTTGTTTATCTTTCACCCAAGACACTTTTAATTCTAAGTACACTTAATCTTAGGCAAAAATTACAATCATGGTTAAACTTCCCAGTAGGTCGTCCATCCTCACACTACTCCAGGCTCAGGACGCTTAACTTCTTGGTTTCATTCGGATGAACGATAATAATATATCAACTCTATTAACCCTTGGATCCTGATGTCACACCTCTTTATTTTTGAATTCCAAACAATTACTTAAGTAAAGAACAATGAATTTAAGTAATAATAATATTGAATTCAAATAACAATAAAATGATTTTATTTTTTGATCTTTTTTCTATTTAATATGGAATAATTAATATCTTTAAATCAATAAATCGAAATGCCACAAATAATATGTCTAAATCGATCAGGAAAATGACAGAAATCTAAATATAACATCCATATCATCTTTTGAACCTAAAAATTAGAGGAATCCAAATGTGACGTCCAGTTTGCCATCTGGCCAAAACGCCCCCCCCCCCCCCCCCCCAGATGCGGAATGTCCGTACCAGGCGCGCTGGTGCACCGTTCGCCAACACGCTAAACGGACAAAAATTAGCACACAAAGTGATGTGTTATAGACCTAAAAACATTTTTCCCGGAATTTATTGAGTGACGTAAAGTGTACCCCTAGTGCAAATCTGGTCAGTTTCCAGCGGATTCGGCTGGACACCGCAGGAAGTAGCAGGGATTCCCAGAGATCTAGCGCGCACATATGGCATGTGATATGTGGTGCGGAGGCGGTGTCCTACAACTACGCAGAGGTCTCGCGCAATACTAGAATGCGCACCATGTAGCCGCTTCACAAAAAAACGTTTTGGCACCCCTAAAATGAAAAAACCATCACCCATGGGTCGGATTGGAAATCCGCTACAGGGGCCTGGCTTCCCATCCCAGGGACCACGCACGTGACAAATATGGCCTCGTTCCGATAAACTATGTGATGACACGAGGCTTTTCCTACTCATTTTCCCTAAAAGCCATATAACTCCGAATGTGATAGCCCTATTTGTGAAGGGTTTCCCAATTTTTTTTGTTATATCCCAATTCCGACTTTTGAAGTGGTTACTAGGACAAATAAAATGATGTCATAGGAAGCCGTGGGATTTTATGACTTCGTTTAAATTGCCATCTGGCCAAAACGAGCCCCCGGGAGATGCGGTATGACCGTACCGGGCGCGCTGGTGCACCCGTTCACCATCGCGCTAAATGGAAAAAAATAGCACCTAAAGTGATGTGTCTTAGGCCTAAAAACATATTTCCTGGAATTTATTGACCAACGGGAAAGTGTACCCCTAGTTCAAATCCGATCAGTTTCCTGCGGATTCGGCGGGACACCGTAGGAAGCCGCAGGGATTCCCTGATATCTACCGCGCACATATGGCATGTGATATACGGTGCGGAGGCGGTGTCCTAGCACTATGCAGAGGTCTCGCGCAATACTAAAATGCGCCCCATGTAGCTGCTTCACAAAAAATTGTTTTGGCACCCCGAAAATGAAAAACCATCGCCCATGGGTCGGATTGGAAATCCGCTCCCAGGGCCTTCCTTCCCATCCCGGGGACCACGCACGTGCCAAATATGGTCTCGTTCCGACAAACTATGTAGTGTCACGGCCCCTTTCGTACTCATTTCCCCTAAAAGCCATAGAAGTACGGACGTGATTGCCCTATTTGTAAAGGATTTCCTAAAATAATTGCCGCATCCCGATTCCGACTTTTGGAGTGGTTACTAGGACACATAAAATGACACCATGCAGCTCCGCAGGATTTTCTAACTTCGTTTAAATTGCCATCTTGCCAAAACGCCCCCCCCCCCCCCATGGAGATGCGGTATGGCCATACCGGGAGCGCTGGTGCACCCTTTCGATCACCATCCCGCTAAATGGAAAACATTTAGCACATAAAGTGATGTGTCGTAGACCTAAAAACATTTTTGTCGGTTTATTGCGCGATGGAAAGTGTACCCCTAGTTCAAATCCATAAAGTTTCTAGCGGATTCGGCGGGACACCGCAGGAAGCCACATGGATTCTCAGGTAGCTAGCACACACATATGGCATGTGATAGGTGTTTCGGAGGCGGTCTCCTACCACTACACGAAGGTCTTCCGCAATACTAAAATGCGCCCCATGTAGCTGCTTCACAAAAAAACCCGTTTTGGCACCCCAAAAATGAAAAAACCATCGCCCGTGAGTCGTATTGGAAATCCGCGCCTGAAGCCTTGCTTCCCATACCAGGGCCCACACACGTGCCAAACATGGCCTCGTTCCGACAAACTATGCGGTACCACATGCCGTTTTCTACTCATTTCCCTTAAGAGCCATAGAACTCCGGACTTGATACCCCTGTTCGTGAAGGGTTTTCCAAAATAATTTTCGTATCCCAATTCTAAATTTTAGGGTGGTTACTAGGACACATAAAATAACGCCATGCGATTTCATGGGATTTTCTGATTTCGTTTAAATTTCCATCTGGCCAAGACGGGAACCTGAGGAAACATAAGAAAGTGTTTGAATTGTTACTATGTTAACATGGTACGCTACATGATTCAAATATGCATGATTTTGACATAAACGGATAGAGAATGTTTTATGAACATTTTGGTATCTTATACACATTTTTTAGACGTCGTATGAATTAGTTATGATTTTTACAAAATTAGACAAATTTGAAGGATGGCCTACGTCGAGGGTGGCCGTCGGTGTAGCCGTGTCTACGCCTAGGACCAAAGGTATGCCGAGGGCTGCCCTCGGCGTAGACCTCGATACGCCGACGGTAACGCTACGTCGAGAGTCTTTCTGGTAGGCTGGCCTAGCCAGGCCATACGCCGACGGCCCCAACTTTTGGCCGTCGACGTATAAAAGGCCCTCGGTGTATCGCGGCATTCCTGTAGTGGTTGGGCGCATACCTGGCCATGGGCAGCCCGTCCCGGTCGACCCGGCCCGGCCCGAAATTCCCGGGCCAAGCCCGACCCGACCATGCCTCTGGGCCGGGCCTGGGCCTGATTTTTGGCCCGATGGTTAGGATTGACCGGGCATGAGCCGTCAGTTTGTGCGATTTAGTGAAGCGGCCAGGCCCGAGGCCCGAGGCCCGAGGCCCGAGGCCCGACGGGCTTTTAGTGTGATGGGCCAGGCTTGGGCCTATTTTTCTGGCCCGATGGTCGGGCCGGGCCAGGCCTGGGCCGAGATTTCTTGCGTCGGGCTTTGGCCGGCCCGAGAAATGCTCAGGTATTTGGGCGTCACGGATGTACGCAACCGCCCCTCAAACCACGGTAGCTTTTTCTAGCGTCCCAAAAGGAATTGTCCAGTTTAGCTACAATTCTTTCAAACACATTAAATATCCTAAAGTTTAAATCAATACTCCGTATCATAATTTTTAAACTGCCTAGGGTGGCAAGCGGCGCGGTTTGCGGACATAGGTTTTCGGTAAGCCAACTTGAATTCCTACCGGTTTCGTAAGTCTTTTTGCCATAAATTTTGTTTTGCGTGACAGGAAGCGCGGGGGCCGCCTGCAACCCTACAACCGTCCCTCCAACCGCGGTACCTTTTGGTGGAGTCGTGGAGATGCCCTTACATTTACATGGCGCGAAGAGAGACACAAAATTCATTTCCGGCTCCTGTCCTGTTTGATTGCCTGCGATGTTACCCAACTCAACCTGACGGGTACCACACCGTACTTGTGTGCCCTCCACCGGACTCCTACTACAGTTTCGTGTGCTGCTTCATCCTCTCGCCTGACCAATCGATCTCATATTTCCCAGCCAATCTCCCGTCATAGAAAGGCTTCAGAAATGCTCATTCAGGAGACCTCAAATTTCAAAGGGGGTCACTGTTGGTGCATCGGTAGGCTACGTCAGGCAACTAGTCACTTGACACGACGACTCCAGGCAACTACGTCAGGCAGGAGGTACATAACACATTTGGTGTGGTCTATATGTCTAGGACATGCCTAGCTCAATCAACAGTTCAGCGATTGCAGCACTACGGCTCTTGCCGTACGTAGGTTCCCATCTCGATCGATCTTCCGTGTGATCACGAAGAACAGCCCAGCTTTACGAGCTTCCACTGACAGATGACAATTCAATCAAGCTTCCGTCGATTCACTGGTACAGTCGTAGTACATAATATTCTTCAGTTCTGGTACATCAGTACATGTTGGTGCTAGCAACTTGGCAAGTGCGCGCTTCCGGTCCCGAGACTACGACGAGCCGTCCAATTGCGACTTGCTACGCCGCCGGAGTTCCGACCTCCACTCCGACTAAACAACCATTGCAGCAGCCTGTGCCTACGGTCTCACCTCCGTCGATCGCTTTCCGGGCCACTTCCTCATGCACCCGATTGCTTTGTTTGTTCACAACGTTTCACTTTGCTCTAATCGTGTCTTCTCAATTCTCATGGCGTTTCAAATTGTACTCACTTTGAAGTTCTGAAAATTATAAATCATGGCTTTTTAGTTTGTTTACTCCAAAGTCGCTCAACTACGTACACAAATGGACATGCTACTCTCCTAGCTGCAACTTGCGGAGTGGTACGGCCTTTACAGGGCGACGACCACTTATATATTATGGAATAGTAAGACGTCGTCTTGTTGATACGTACGGGAAAGTCGGCAATCGCGTCCTCTGCGTGAATTATATATAGATACATCGATGGCTGCTCGTTCCTACCTAGAGCTACCAAGGCTGAATATATTTAGCCGGAGGATACCGAGACGTACATCGTGACTTCGTTCATTCAAAGATGTGTCAGGCCAGTTTTTTGAACTTGGTCTCTTGTAGATGTTCATAGGGGTAAGGAGTGTGTGTGTATGTTTTCATAGTTGTTAGTGTATATATGTATTTGTGAGTGTCTGTCCGTGTACTGTGTTTCGCCAAAAAATTACTTAAAAGCTAATGAGTTTTCCTTAACCTCGCTATATCAATTAGCAGTGTACTATGCTTAGAATAAAATTAAATTGTATAAAATCAGCTTGCATGTCAAATCTTCAAATTTTCATACCAAAAGTATTGCTCAATACATAGCAATATCTAAAAAAATTCAAATTTCAAAAAAAAAACTGTCTAGAACAATTTCCATTGACGGAATTTTTCAAGATTTCTATTCGGTTTGAATAAGTTTAAACCTAACCAAGAATCTCGAGGCAAAAGGTAGTTCGTCACCAACAAAAATTTCGTGATATTTTATGCCCCATGCCATATAACATTATGGTTAGGGATAAAATTGCAATGCATGATTGCAAGGACTTGTATCCATTAAGTAGGAGCACTAACTGATACAAAAATCTTAAATAAAAATACTAAAGCTTTGTTTGTTCAGAACTTTTTTATTACGCCAATATGTTATGTTGACGTTTTAAATTGGGGGCACTTTGAAGTTCGATCGGAAAATTATATAAATCATAGCTTTCGTATATACTATCGGATCGTTAGTTTGTTTACTCTCGAAAGCAGCTCAGTTACGTACACGAATGCAACTTGCAGCGTCGTACACGGCTTTTTGTAATAGTTGACAGTGTGATCAGTTAAAGAAATAGTTATATACGTTGTCTGTCTTGTTGATACGTACGGAAAAGTTGGCAATTGCGTCCCACGTCTGCGTGTGACTTGGTAAACATAGTTTAATTGGTGTTCTCCTAATTCCTGGGCAGGGTTACTGAATTAATAAACAGAAGCTCGTAACTATTTCTAATGAAGCTAAATATTGGCATTATACTATTCATGCCATAAAATGCACTTTACACAATTTTATAAAGCACTCATTTTATTTCAATTCGGGGATTAAAATTTGGATAGCAAAATTACATCAGATCTCACCAAAATTAACATACAAAATTTCAAAAAAAAAACTACAATACTTTCACTTGTGAACGATTTTTTTCAAATTTGAATTTTATTGTATTCGTTTTGGACATAGCGCAAAATTTGAGGCAAAATAATTGACCACCTAACAAAATTCCTTTGAAGTTTTGAGTCCCGGGTCAAACAACAATATGGTTATGCATCTAATTGTCATGCGTGATTGCTCTGTGACATATCAGTACTAAATGGTGAATGACTTGTATCCATTATATTTATCTTTTTTTGCAAGGACTTTTTTTTTAAGCTTTTACAAGGACTTGTATCCTTTAAGTTGTACTTAGCAACAAACATATGGCTTCACGTACACCTCCTCTTGGCGATGGAGAAGGACTATTTGAATTTAATTTTGCTAAAGAAACAGTAACTATTTCTGCGTAGGGTTTGGAATTTTTGTACCAACAATATTTTGAACAGTCGCCAAACATTCTGATTTTTTGAATACACAAAAGAAATTTATAACAAAATTTATTGACATGATATTTATAAATCTAAGAAAATTCTATATCTAATCCAAAAATTTGAGATACGAAATGATAACATTTTTGGTACCTACTGAATTTTTGGAGAATTTCGTGGAAATATCGACCGGAGTGTATTTCTTCGTCAGTCAACTGAATTCTAGTCCTGCCCATTAAGATACGTATGTTATCTCATTGTGCGCGCATGGTTAAAGAAGAGTTTGGTAAACTGATGATCTGTAATCTGAAAAGCCATATACCACTCAAACTGTACTCATCTAATATGGTGGGGGTGCGAGGTGTGATGTGCGTGTATATCATGTCTCCGCCTGTCCTGCCTTTTCAAGAAAGTGAAGTCGAGGGGTTCGAAGAATCAACAAAGCAAGAGAAGGGGAAGATATGGAAGATCGATGTGATGAGGATGAGGGGATTGAGGGCTCAGACCAGTGCTGCCTGTCTCCCTCTTGCTCCATCGTCCTCTCGGACCCAGTGCTGGTTGCTGAACCCACGCTGAAGGACACGACATGAATCTACCAGCAGAAAGAAACGCGGCATCGGAAATTCCCCAAGGACCCCATCCTCCATGATTAGTTGGAACATAGATGGTGCTGTCCTGCTGCAACTCGATGTACATGGGGTAGCGCAAAGGGAAACTAATCGATACACTGTAGTTCTGTACGTAGCGTACGCCTACATTCAATTTGAGGCCTACCTGCCAACCCTGATCTTGTTTCATGGCCTGTTTGATATTTCATTTGAAGCTCGATCTTGATAAATTTTGTAGTGATGTTTCCAAAAGAGAGGGAAATTAAGCAAAAAATCATCTCTCTCTGTATGTAAGCACGGCTACGGCGACTGAATCCAACTGTTAATTATACATCGGTATGTGTGTCAATCAATCTAGTATACATGCATGTGCAAAATTCAGAAGGAACAGAAGGCCAAAACCAAAATCATAAGCAGTATCCCAGACTAATCACCTACTCTTCTCTACCTATGTGTGTACACACATACGAGCGTATCCGTATCGTCTCCGGCAGATGGGCGTACTCCTCCGGCGCGCGCGCGCTCTGGCGCTCGCGGTCGCCATGCTCACAGAGTCACAGCCGATCATCGTCGATCACGACGTGACCTTGGCGCGGGTGCACGGGGCCAAGTGCACGCGGTGGGACGACGAGGACGAGTGCGCCGACGAGGTGTCCCGCTCGACGAGCGCGCGCAGGCGGAGGAACTCGTCGACGGAGCAGGGCAGGCGCAGGGGACCCGACGAGTAGTGGTAGCCGTACGCGTCCTTGGCAGCCTCCAGCAGCCGGCGGAACTGCGGGTGGTAGAGGTAGGCGATGGGGATGACGAACCGCCGCTGGTCCTCGTCGACCATCACCGCCAGCCACCCTTTCTTCACCTTCCCTTTCTTGTCCTCGCCCTGCATCGCCGGCGGTCCAGCTGCAGCCGAGCTCTCGCCGTCGCTTGCTGCTGCGCTCGCCCGGTGCCACAGAGCTTGCTAGGTGGTGTGTGTGTGAGTGGAGGCAATCGAGAGGTGTGTGGTGCGATGAGGTTCGCGGCAGCTGCGGTGGTTTTTATAGGACTTGCCCTATGCCAATGGAGAGATTTGGAGCCGCCAGTGCGCAACGCACTGGTGTGCCGATGTTCGTACGTCCTATGCTACGGAACCTAGCATCGCCTTGTCCTTCCGGCTTCCCCTCTTTGTCCTTCGCGGACACGTCGGCCTGTGGGAATAATCGGGTTACGGTGTCACCGTTCTGGCCGTACCCGCCACCAGCGATTGGTCGTCGCGTGTGCGTCAGGCCTCAGTCGCGCGCGATGAGGGGTATGAGTACGGACGGATGGGCATGGAGGAGGGTGCGAGGCATTGTGATGGAGAGTTCATCCAGGGGATTGAAATGTTGCTGTATGGGCTACCCCACGAGAGCACGGTAGCGGGGAGAATTAAGCGCGGATGGATTCGATGCTGATGGCTCAATTAATTGGTCGGGCTAGCTAGTTCAACATCTGATTGTTTTGACTTGTTACTTTCTTTTGCTAGCATGTTTTGGCTTGTTCCTATTGGGGTAATCCTCCCTATGGTTTTTTTTTTCTGAACACAACAAGGGCAGAGGGCCTATTCATTTTGAGAAGGTTAGGAACCTTTTTTCCCCAAAATGAGTGTATAACATGGGCCTCCTCCGAAAAGTGCCTTTTAACACATGAGAACCAATGCTCCTAGTTTTATAAAATAATTCAAATGCATATTGTTGGGCCTCGAAAAATCTGAAGTTAAATACACACATAAATATACGCATTTTGAAGGTATGGTAGAAATTTCATGGGAAAATGTTGAATTTTGAGCTATAAAAAAGACAAATTTCTGACAAAAATATGAGTTTTCCATCCCTATATACATTCATATTTTTTTCTATATTTAAGAATACAACGCAATTTCTGCCAAAACTTCGCATAAGTATTTACGACATGTGCATTTATTCATAGAAACAAATTATTATTTTCTAAAACACTGAAGTACAATTTTCAAATAATTTAAAACCCAACAGACCCTGAAGCCCAAGCATGTGTGGCTGTTGGGTTTAGATTTCAGCTCGAGGTTTTCAGGTCGGGCCTGGACGGGACGTCTCGGGCAGGCTGCCCATGCCCAGATATAGCAGCCATCAATGATTAAAATTAATGGTTGATTACCAAGGGGCAATAGATTTTGGAAGGTATTCAAATTTTGGTGGGGCGCCATAGAATATCTAGTACTCTAATACTCTTCTAGTTAAGAATTTTGGAGTAGCATGTTACGTGTGGTGTTCATGCATGGTTGTCTTTTTCTCATGGCCATAGTGTCATCATGAACATGATGAGTAGGTTGTCATTTTGGGTTGAAGCTTGCTTAGCTTCTTATCTACATGTATTCCATGAACTTCCCGGCTTACAAAATAAGCTAGTAAAAAAATTATTCTGTCGATCTTTCCTACTGTAAACCACCACGGTTAACTCTGATTGTGGTACTCCTGAAACTTGATGTTGCAGTTCTGCAAGTTACTCTTGCTGCAAAATTCTTTATAATATCTTCAACAACGAACTTACTTTGGTACAAATGCACTTACTTTTGATAGATAAAAATAATATTCTCACGCACTCATCAAGAGGATAAAAACGGTTGAAGTTGATCCCTTCCAATTACTTAACTACGTTCGGGACTTCCACGAGAAGCGATCGCAAGGCGGCTCAAAAAACCCATCTAGGGTTCCGTCCCCTCGCCGGCGACGCTGCTGGTCCGCTCCGCCTCCGGTGGCCGTAGGGCCTTGGAGGTGTGGCGGACCACGGCCTCTCGCCGGCGGGAGGGTTTTCGTTCTTTGTTAGGTTATTTTCAGTGTCTTCTTCGGGATGGTGAGGCGGCGGCTCCATCTTGATGTCGGAATAAGGTCCTCCCCGCTCTATCCTCGCTCCGGTGGTGCGTCTAGCATCGGCAGAGGGCGCGTGGAGTCATGTGCCCGGCGGATCTCGCGGGATCCGATCGGTTTTCGTGTTCGTTGGTGTGGTTTCAGGTCGGCCTCTTCCGATCTAAAGTTGTCATCTTGGGCGGCGGTTGCTCGCTTCCGGTGCGCCGGTCCTTTGGGATCTTAGCACGACGACTTCCCGTTTGTCTACTACAACAAGCTCTACTACGACAAGCTTTGCCCGGATCCGGTGATGGAGGGGCGAGGACATCGGCGCGCCTTCGGCTCGCGTCGCTGTTTGTAGTCGTCGCTAGGTGGTCGAAAGACCTACTTGTAATTTTTATTACTTTTGGGTCAGTTTGTACTGCTATTGATGATTATTAATAGATCGGTGGAATTTTCGCAAAAAAAAAAACATCGATCATCTAAGGATAAACCACCACAGACACATCGCAATCTCAGTTGCACTAACAGGGTACGCATATTTGGTGGGAAATGATTAGTACTCCCTCCTGCCCAAAATATGTTACATATAAGTTTTGGTTAAAGTCAAACTTCGTAAAATTTAATCACGTATATTGATAAAAATACAAACATATACAACAAAATAGTAATGTTTATAGAATTGTTATGAAATATATTTTCACATTATATGCATTTGACATGGTAGATATTTGTATTATTATCTATATTCTTAGTCAAAGTTTACACAGTTTAACTTGCATGAAAAATTATGCACAACTTGTGTTCACAGCGTCAAGAGCATATCTCCAACCACATAATGCAAAAAATAAATAATTAACTTTTAGTGCATATAGAAGACCGATAAAAAAAAGGTTCAACGAATGTCCATAAAAAAAGCCCCAAATTTCTGTAGTGTGCCATAAAATTTTGCCTCATGTGCTCGAAATTTGGGGCACCAACCTGGTGCCCTATCACAACAAATGGATGCGAGGCAAAGCCTAACCATCACTTTGTCTTCTTCCTATTCTTGTATTATGTCGAGCGACAACCCCCGCGACGCCTATCCACGGCCATATCCAGGAACGCCTATCCCTAGAGCGCCATTCCCCCCAAGGTTTTGTCGTCGATTGGTGCCCAACGCCACCCATGCAGCATGCCCATGGGATGCCACCGTGTCGCCTCGTGAAAAGCAGCAACAATATCGGGATGCGGCAGTCTAGGCGATGGGCCGCAGAGATCATCCACGACGAGCAGTGGTAGCGAAAATGTGAAAGATTCTTCTTTCCTCATACTTTATGTTATATACTAAAAAAAGTATTTTCTATCACTGAATAGATCATACCCAATATAACATCATACTTTTACCAAAATATATCATAATTATAACGATGTGTTTGGATGCGGTAAATTGGGCCTATACTTGAATTGGACTGGAAATTCCAAATCTAAGATATAAATTCCAAATCTAAGATATAAATCAGACCAGGGAGGACGTCGTCACTGCATCCGGGAAGAGGGTGGTCATGGCCGGGCGAGCGGAGGGTGGCCAGGAGAACGCCGTCCAGGGGGGCGGGGAGGACATGGCGCGGCGCCGGCGGCTATCGACTTACTAGGTACGAGGATGTTGCTCGCCAGTTCATCTAGCACACACTCGTTTCGTCCAGTAAGAAGGCTCGTACCGTTTCGGTGGGCAAATCCAGAAAAATTCAGAGGCTGTGACTTCCGAATTGGACACAGAAGAAAATGACTTCCGGTGGGTGCGGGCTGGAATTGCTTCCGGTTTCCAGTCAAACGGTTGAATTAGAGGCCCAAAATCCAATTCCACAATTCTAGGTCTAATTGATTGCATCCAAAGTCAACACACAGTGTAAGTCTTATTCGATGTACCTAAATGCTAGACATTCATAGTTGTACGTCAATGCATCATAGTTGATAGAACTGTATTTCGCCTAAATCTTAATTATTTCCTAATAAACAACAGCATAATACGTATTTACTGGTCAAGGTGACATTTATATTTGTCCTGGGTAGAATCTTATTATACGTAATCATTTTTTTAGTGTATACGTAATCATGTTATATGAGTAACTAATTTGACCGATTTAACTACTAAGTGGAGCAGAAGGGGCACAACGCATTGCATCGTTACCTGAAGCCCGAAGGGATCAAAGACAAGGAAACCCGGTAACGCCCATTTTCGGAACCCGGACACCGCGGAACACGATTAAACTTACTCTACCACTAAGTTACGCAGTTACTCGACCATTACGGAAAAAAATTAATTTTTTTGTGTCTGGAAATATGAATTTTTGGCCTGCACAGTAACCCGGATTCCCGTTGGACCCGGATGCCGCTGCATATTTCTAGAAATCCGGCCGTTGTGTGCTGGAACGGCCAAACCATTCATCCAGCATGGCCACGGCCACACGGCAAAGCTAGGGCCAGGGCAGGGCAGCCGCACTACTCGCATGGCATGGCACCGGTCAGATCATCCGACGGCGTGATTCCCCCCACTGGCCGACCCGCATTGCTTTGGGTGCGAACATGATTCCACCACCAGCGCGCGCGACGCAAAGGCGGCATGCAGCTAGCTGGGGCACTGGCATTGGCACATGATGTGCGGACGCGCTTTGCTTCCTTCTCGGACGGTTTGGGTGGCGGAGACGCTCGCCAGCGGTGCGCGCTCCGACCAGTGCCACCGCCGCTGTGCCGGCGTCGATCGGAGAGTGACAGTGGGGCACGACCACTTAGTACCGCCAAAGTAGGTCCATCTTATGTGCGTGTGGGCGCGTCGCTGATCGAGCTCCCCCGGTGATCGATCCACCATAGATGTCGGCCGGTCCTTGGTGACCAGCTAGCTATGGAAACTAAGTCTGTACGGCACGTACGTACTTCTCCACTGGCTTCCTTTGCTTTATCCATGCCTTTCTTTAGCGCGTGCCGGTGAGATAACTTTTGAGTTTGTTTATCAAGTGACCGGCCGGCACCACAACCTGCACGCTTTGCTGCTTGTTTCGCTCTCTCGCCGTATAAAAAGTGGTCGTTCGAGCTGGACAGCCACATAGCAAGTGGCAAACGACGTCATAGTACGAGCAAGTAATTGGCTACTCAGTTATATATATGAAGTTCAGTTTTTTACTTTATAGTTATGCATTTGTGACACATATTATTCTATTAAGTTGTACTTCTACCCAAATATTCCATTTAGATGACTTTAAACATGGTTTAGTCTCAATTTATCATCTTGCTTCTTATTGCTAGATACGATAGGCATGATAGGTCGATGTGGAGGAACAAAATATGTAAATATCGATGGTCTCATGGACAATTATGTCTAAACTTCTTTAATCCATATGCTTCATTCATCATCATCATCTTGATATTTTTGCGGCCCGATCATCACGTGACACCTTGCCGAATGGACACACATCAGAAAACAAGCTCCAAAGCTTTTAAAATGGGTAGTCGACATGAATTTTCACTAGGTAGGGTAATTAGTGTCACAAATACATAACTAGAGGGTACAAAGTGAAATTCACTCACTTCTTTTTCAAATTCAAGCAGTCCAAGCACACCGGCATGTACACCACGATCGGCTCACTTGCTCTGCAGCCAATCGATGAACTTGCCTGCGTGTATAACTTGACAATGGCAGATAAGGTGCAAGTGAAGCCAGTAGAAACACTACAAGTTGCAGTTAAATTGAGGGCGTCAGCGAAATCTCGAGCTAACGAGCGAGCGCGCGCGTGCGTGGGGCATCGATCGCCTCACGGTGAGTACGTGTAACTGCTAGCTGATCCTACTAGCTTGCAAGCAAGCGAAAGAACGCCACAGGTTTGTGCTCTGCCCGCTGGGGCACGGCTCCCGTCCCATCTTTCTCGATTAACTGATTGGACAAACCGTGTTCATCCGGCCATGTACTCAACCTGCGACAAGCGATTGACATTCATGTCTCGGTCGTTCCATGTCACCGTGCCGTACGTCGATCTTGATCCAAGGACGTGGCTGACAGGTCGGACCATCACGCCCTTGGGATCAACGGAACAATGTGTGTTCACACTTGCTTGCTACAGGACTCACGACGAAGGAGAACCAACCAAAGCCTCAAACTAACCGATCCCAGCAGCAGTTTTTTTCCCATAGGCAATCTATGTTTGGAATGGACCAAAGGTTGGAATTAGACTGGGATTGCTAAGTTGAGTGTGCTAACTTCAGGGATTGTAAGTTTGGGGTTTGATTTAGCCAGGGCCGGCTCTATGATTTCAAAGGCCCCAGGGCAAACTCGATTAATGGGCCCAACTAAAAAAACGGTAGCATGTATGCATGGATATTTTTTTGTGAATTAATTAACACCGATATTTTTCAGTAGCAACACAAATATGATAAAATTTCTTATTTTTGTTCCGAACCATGTACCATAGAAGCTACAGTGAATGAAAAAGAGAAATGGCATGTGAACAAACCTCCAAAGCCTAAGTAATCGTGAGAAACGAGAATTCGGTGCATTTTTTGACTTAGCAAGTCTGTCTCCACCACAAAAACGTAGAAACTAAACGGAGGCATCTGCAGCCTGCCATTGTTTTAAAAAGAAACTAAGAAAGAACAATCATTCACAGATTTATAAAAAAAATTAGCACCAAAAAATTGAGTAGGCCAGCATCGCCTTGTTGAGTTTACCTTCCAGATTTTACATGTTGATCCTGATCTTGATCTCTGCCCAATCCTGTACTCCCGTGCCTCCATCTTAGACTAATTTTGACTATGTGATTAGCGAAATAGAGATTAGGAATTATAAGGATGCGAGCCGGCAGACGAGGACCTCCGTGCGTGATTGGATCGAGAGAAGGGAAACGTCGATTCGTGCGATCAAGGGGAAGATATTTTTACCTGGGCCTAGCTGTGCGCATAAAACAAATGGCCTTTCCTTTTTTTCCTTCTACTATTCCCTATACATAGTACGTAGCAGATATGGGCCCTTATATTGCCTGGGCCCCGGGCCGTCGCACCTCTTGCTCTGGGCCAGAGCCGGCCCTGGATTTAGCTATGGCCTACAAGTACAAGGTTTAAAATGGACTTAACTCATTTTGAAACCTGTGGCGGTTCCAAAACAATCAAAATTACAGCGCTAGCTCCCACCAGCGGTTGCTCTAGGAGATAGGTGCTCTGCGTGGCCGAGAATGATCTATGTGGGGCAGGGCCAAGTAGATCGGCGTGCTACAATCCCCGCCTGCCTTAGGCTCTGAGGTCATGTCTAACAGCATGACACAAACAGACCTAAAATAGGCTATGGGGCTATACCATGTGAAATAATCTAGATGAAGAGAGGAGATGAGGGAAAGCGATGACCTCAAAGGGTCGATCGTTTGATGTATATATAGGAGGCCGGTGGCCTTAGGGTTTACAAAAGATTTACAAGTAAGAAACTCTAGATACTAACAACTCGTGTAATTATCTTATCTAGACTAACAACCTAACTAAACCTTCTAGAACCTGCACAATCCTAACTGTGGAACGGTCACCAGCTGCACCTACCCAAGCAAAGTTCGTACGGCATGTACATACGTCCTTCTCCACTGTCTTTGCTTTACTAAGTACTCCGTGCTTACTAAATTGGTTCGCGCGCGTCTATGAGATAACTTTCAGATTGTTTACTAAGTGACCGGCCGGCACCACCTTCTCTCGCCGGATGAAAAGTGGTCGAGCTAGACCTGGACAACCACGTAACAAGTGGCAAGCGACATCACAGTAGGATCAAGTAGTTAATTAGCACTATGGCCGAGAACATCATGGTGGCTGCGGTTTGAGGGGCCATTAGAGCAATTCCAATAGTAGAACAAGTTCAACAGTAGAGCCAACTGTTGGCTATAAGTCAAGTACCATGTCATCTATAGTTATCTTAGAGCCAACATATACAATAGTGAGCTATAAAATTGTACCACTTTATTAGTGCATGACCCACCATTCACTCTCACATAGTGCCTAGGAGCACGTGCTAGAGCTGGCTCTTGCATAAGAGACCACTCCTCTTCTCTCCTCTCCTCTCTCCTCCAACTAAGCAACAATATATTATTTTAATCCTTATAGCCAGCTGACTAGGACTTATTGTACTTGCTCGTATAGCCGGTTGTTGGCTATAAGCAAGATGCCATGTCATCTATGGCTAACATGTAGCCAACAAGTACAATAGTTGGCTATAAGTACTACTTTCTCAATAGATGACACACCTTTCATTCACATAACTTGCCTAGGAGCATGTGCTAAAGCTAGCTCTTGCATAAGAGCCCACTTACATTCTCTCTCTTCTCTCTCTCCTCCAACTAGACACAAATATATTATTTTAGTACTTGTAGCCAGCTGACTAGCACTAATTGTACTTTCACTTAAAGGTGGTGCTGGTCTAGCTTGTAAGCCATAAAAACTTTGCTACATAGGTTTTTGTCCTGGCATAGGCTATGTGGCTATCTTCCTCCATTCCACGGTGAATATCCAAGCTTTAATCTTAATTAGTTGTACCTGGCATTGATTTTTAAGCTGATGTTGATCGATAAAGGCTGCACGGATTTACTCCCACCTTGCTTACGAGAGGAGGCCATGACGAGCTTATAAGGAAGAGATTCCCTCCTCCCTTCAGTCCGAGCTTTTGGGATGGAGTGGGCTCTCAGCTAAATGTTGGGTCGTGGGTGCATAAACGTCTATAATGTTGGTTGAGCGCTAGGCTGATCCAAATGGGCGCTAACAATAACCTTGTTGAAACTATTTTTTTCACTACGTGAACTTTCTTCAAAGTTAAAATCGAAGATCTTTGATCAGGCGACAATGATGTTTATGCATTGTTCCCTTTTTTAGAAGCGTCGTTTTTGGAGAATGTGAACTCCGGTTGTTGTCTTTGGCGGTGGTTTGCGCTGCACCTGCAAGGAACTGAAGTCCGGTGGTTGACTTTGGCGGTGGTTTGCGCTGCAGCTGCAAGGAACTGATCACTATGGGGGCCTGGGGGGCTCTTTTTTTTTTGGTGTTTGATGTAGGAGCTGAATGTATTTGGTACCTCAAGGATACTAGTATATTCCTTTTGTCAAAAATAAATTAGTATCGATTCACCATTCTCTTTCCAAGCCCAACTATCCAAATACTGTCATGCAAGAAACGGCACGATGGAGTCAACTTCATGTGAGCAGCAAATAAGTGAACTAGCGTGTTTAACTTAACAAATGACTAGATAAGATGCAAGTCCCGTAGATGAGTGCAACGATTCGATCGTGTTCCATGCAATCTTCAAGGCCAGTAGAAAACACAAGCGGTAGTTAAATTCAGGGCGTCAGCGAAATCTAGACTCTAGAACAAGCGAGCGCGCGCGTTGGGCCGGCGTCGGTCGCGTCATGGCGAGTACGTGCTACCTGCTGCTAGTAGCTTGCAAGCGAAAGAATGCCACCACAGAATCTCTGCTGCCCGGCGGAGCAGGGCACCCATCCCATCATTCTCCATCAACTGGTGTGTCGATCCGGGGCCATGCACTGAATGTCTGAACCTGCGGCAAGGCGACGACATGTCTCGGTCGTTCCATGTCACCGTGCTAGACGTAGACGACTCGTGGCCTTATATAGTGCAGATTGAATTCCTGCATCGAATTATCGTGTTCTGAAGGAACCCAAGACTTATTAGCAGTTTCTCTGGGAGAAAGACGCTGCGTGGCCGAGAATGATTATTGTCCGTGATGATAGCGGAATAGATAGATCGTAGCTAGCGCGGTGCAATCCCGCCCGCTTTGGCTAATGAGAGCGACGGAGCCACGGGGAAGCCTGCCACAATCCATACTGTTCGAGAACAAGCCACCATTGTTGGGAGCACATAATCATAATCATTTTACTTATATTCCTTCCAAAAGCTTGGGCGATCGGCTCGCCGTTGGTGGCCGTCGCTGTTCACTGGTCCCGGACATGAGGCAGGATGAGATGCCCATCGAGCAAAAGAAGATCGATATAGATACAGACAGGACTCCGCATGCTCGCCGGCCGGTTGACCGCCGGTGGAGGCGACCCGTGGCCGAGATGAATAGATGATGATATGCCAAACACAGTGCAAGTTGGGGCCGCCAAACAAAGCACAAAGGGCTCCAGTGGGCTGGGCGGCGGTGCCCGAGATCGGCGAATCGCCTCCCAAATCCCTCGGAAAAGGAAAGCCGGACGCGTCTGGAAAAGCCTCGCGCCGCGTGCCTTTCCCCCGTCGTGGTACGGAGGACATGGATGGATGGATCATGGATGGATGGATCATGGATGGCTTTCGGTCGAGCCGGGCACGCTTTGCTTGCAAGATCACCGGCCTCGCCGCCCTGACATGGTCCATGGAAGCTTCTTCGGCTGGTGCGCTTCTTTCTTTTCCGGCTGAGTACGTACGTGGCTGGCTAGGCTGGAACGGCCGCCTCTGTCTCTCTGCATGCAGTCAGAAATATGGGCGCAAGAAACCCTTGTTTTTTTCTACGAGAAACAAGATTGTGATTCTGATAGTGCGACCCGCTTTTCATTTGGTGGACCTTGAAAGTTTTTTCCCTTGAGTTCTGTTTTACTATTTTACTGCGTTTCTTTCACACCACAAGCAAACGTCTTTCGTGGATCTTGGAAGGTTTTTGTCTTTGATATTTTTTTACTCAAATGCATCTCTGATGGCTCCCAAGGCGGCAGATGGTTTGCTTTTTTTTTACAGCCGACTGTAGCCTAGCGTTTGCTTTTTAGAACGTGTGAAGATGTAATTTCTTAAGGCAGTATTCAGTCATGCCTGAAAATGCAAATTAAGGAACTCTTCGCATTTCAATAACAATTTAAATTCTTATTCAATTCATTTTCCAAAACGATCTAAATGAAAAAAAAACACCAATACAGGGACATAGATCCAATCTACATCCTCCTTTGTATGACATATGCAACAATTTGGGCCTTCAACTAGAAGTTGAAGCTCTGATACACTGCTCGGCCACGAGGGGCGCAACGCTTGCATCTAAAACCTTTTCCCCCTACGCTCATGGTCCTACAGGATTTTATTGTATCTACATGTTGTCGTATAGAAAATTTTGTAACATGAAAGTTGTAGGAAATTTTCTGCTGGCGATGACCTTTCATATATGATCAAAATCAGATTCCAAATGCGACCGGAATCGTCCCGTCGTCGAAGGCCTAAGACTGCACCATGGGACCCCAAAAGTGCATGGTGTGATTTACTCTATGTGATGGATTCAACCATAGGTCGATTATACAGACTTGTGGGGACTGATAGAAGACCTTAGGAAGATTATAGAAGTGCACATGAGCCCGTGGATCAAACAGATTTTTGATTCCATAGACAAGATGCAGTCTAAATAATAAGTTTTTTTCTTTTTCATTTCCTTTTTCTTTTCTATTTCAGCTTTTTTTAGAAATTATTTTTCCAGAAGAACAAATTGTTAAAAGATTTTTTTTGGATCTGAACTTTTATAGTTTTGACCTTCTTTTATATTTATTTTTTAAATTGAAAAAATTTAAAAATCTAATATTTTAAAATTTCGAATAATATATCATCATGAGTTTTAAATTTGAAACAAATGAAAACTGAAATTCTATAAAAAATGAAGAATTTTAATTTTAAATATTTGAACAAAATTTAAATTTAAACATTTTTAAAAATTGAATGTTTCAAATTTAAAAAAAATCAAAACTTAAATTTTATGGATTTAAATATTTTTAAAACAAAAAAAACTAAAACGAGAAAACAGAATAAAGGAACAGAAAAAAAGGAAGAAAAAAACAACGAAAAACAGAAGAAAAAATCGTGAGCGCTGGTATGTGAGCATATATGATTCACCTTAACGTGTCAGTGAAGCATAAGAGCATCTCGAGTCGCGTCCCCTAAACCGTCCGCCAAACGACGTCGGATCGAGCGTTTGGGGGACGAGTTTTATTCGTGCCGCGTTTGGGGGATGTCGCTCCCTAGCCGCGTCCCCCAAAGGTCGTCCCTAATAAGGAATTCAAATAGTTTGCATTAAAAAGAGATCATTCCCACCAAAGTCGTCCCGATCAGAGTAGCGGCGATCAAAGTACTGGATACGCGATCATATTACAGGCCGACAATAGAATTAAAAGAAGGGGTTGCTGTAGGGCGATACCAACGCCGACACCGACGGCGCATCCTGAATCGACGTAGGCCACCATTCACGATGAACTCGTCGTGATCTGCCCGGTGTACATGCTTCGTCGCCGACGTCGAGGCAGAGGTCGACGCAGGTGTAGTAGCGGATGCGTCTACCGGCTCTTGCTCCGGGGTTTGGGCCGTTGCCGCTGCCTGGGCCGCCGCCTCGGACTCCGCCTCGGTAGCCGCCATTTTGGCTTCGATGTCGTCGAGGATTTGGCCTTTGAAGAAGTTGTGCACCGCCCGCGTCCGGGGAAACATTCCTTCTGTCGACGCTCTCGGCAAGGACATGTCATCCCTGCGTTTCTTCAGCTCCATCTTCTCCTCTTGCCTCTTGAGCAGCGCCGCCCACCTTTCCTCGGCCTTTTTGTCGCGGGAGAGCAAGGTCGAGGAGACCTCGACGAGGCACTGCGTGAGCGACGCCTGCGTCTTCTCGGCCGACGCAGCGTTGGCCAATGCGGCCTTGGCAGCCTTGTTGTCGATAGGGCGCCCTGTCGATGTTGCCAGCGGCGCATCCAGATCAATGGCGTCTTTCCCCTTCACCAACGAAATGTGGGTCAACCTCCATTTGTGGTTCATCTTGAGCTTGGTATATGCCCTCCCCCAGCTTCTCGGAGAAGCTGCCCTCCCCCAGCTTCCTGGGGAAGTGATACGTCTCCAACGTATCGATAATTTCTTGTGTTCCATGCCACATTATTGATGTTATCTACATGTTTTATGCACACTTTATGTCATATTCGTGCATTTTCTGGAACTAACCTATTAACAAGATGCCGAAGTGCCGAGTCTGTCGTTTTCTCGCTGTTTTTGGTTTCGAAATCCTAGTAAAGAAATATTCTCGGAATTGGACGAAATAAAAGCCCGTAGGCCTATTTTCTCACGAAGCTTCCGGAAGTCCGAAGATGAAACGAAGTGGGGCCACGGGGAGCCAAACCCCAGGCGGCGCGGCCCCCCCCCTGGCCGCGCCGCCTCGTCATCCGGGGCCCCCGTGCCCCCTCTCGACTTGCCCTTCCACCTACTTAAAGCCTCCGTGACGAAACTTCCAGTACCGAGAGCCACGATACGGAAAACCTTACTGAGACGCCGTCGCCGCCGATCCCATCTCGGGGGATCCTGGAGATTTGCCTCCGGCACCCTGCCGGAGAGGGGAATCATCTCCCGGAGGACTCTACACCGCCATGGTCGCCTCCGGAGTGATGAGTGAGTAGTCTACCTGTAATATCCCAGGTATTGGGGTTACAAAAATAGAGGAAACAGATGTGTGCATTGCATTCATGCATAGAAAATCTGGGGAATTTTCGCGCTTTAAAGTAAAACGATCACAAGAATCTGAAGTTTCACTTGACCTTGGTGGAATTGAAGTAGCTCATCAAGTCAAGCGCTATAAACCTCAATGTGACTTTGTTAAAACTTTGTTTTGGGTAGAGATAATTTGATCTAAGGGGTTAGATCCAATGGAACTAATAATCAACACAACAACACTTTACTCAATGATCAACTACCTGATCTTATTAAATATCACAACATGATATTCCTAGCCATAACATGTGAGCATCCATGTAATTGGAAATCAAGTAACAATAATTGAAGAAACTATTCTCCATTTATCTTCTCCATGTCTTAAACTAATCCATGATCCTACCATGAATCTCATGGTATTTATTTTACTTCATTCTTGGAAGCAAGACAAGGAGATAAACTATAGAAATATATAATCCTCTCTACTACATATTAATATACATCAAACCTAGAGAAGTGAGAGTTCTATGTTACTTATTAGAGGATCAATGATAAACCTGGAACTAAACCTTGAATATACATCCATGTATTCAAATCATCATCTCAGTAGAAACCCTAGGATATTATTGAAGACATTTCCTAGAGAGAGAACACATTTATGTTAACCATAGATATTGGTGACCACATCATTATCTTTGGAGAATAACCTTAGGTTAGCATTGAAGTCCTTTCCAGATGAGAGAGTCCATTCATATCAATCCTAGCTTTACCTAATTAAGAATAAAGGACAACCTGTGAACTAAAAGTATTAGGAGATTAACCATTACATCTTGGAGTGGTGAGACAACCTAGTATCACATGGAATAATAACATATCTATGAATTGATAAAGTAAGGAGGAGCTTAATTCAACCAAGATAGCCAAGTGGAGTTTTAGACTTGATAACTATTAAGATATGGTGAATACACCATAAACCCTAGAATAAACCCTTCCAATAGAAATACTTTAGGAAGCCAAACCTTGATCATTATAATTTGAGTGATGATCATAAACCCTAAGAACTTGAGGTAAAGATATTAAGAACAAGTTGATCATGCCTAAACCATGATCATGCCCTTGAGAAATGTGAGGATAAGTTAAACCCTAATAGGATAAGTAGATATCATTCACCACATGAAATCATGGGGAGATCATTAGTATGCAACAATAGGCTTATATCCTAAACCTTAACTTGTGAACCACTTGGTGATCACAAGTAGAATTCTACCACACATACATTCCACTTGTTCTTCATCTAAGAAAGCTTTAGAGTAAAACTCCATACTTTATATGGGAGAAATCATCAATCCATAGGACCAAAGTTAACTATAAAAAGAACTACAACCACTCGTAGTTACTTAAATGCTAAATTGAGTTTAATAATAGAAGCCAATTGGTAGAAGATAAAACTAATTCTCAATATCATCATAACTAGAGGAGAACATAAAATGTTAAGCAAGTAAACACCTTACTATGGTTAGGGGAGATTAAACCCTAGCACATGCAATATGGAGACACCCCATCTCTATAACCTAGAATTAAATCTCAAACCTAGTTTGAGTATCACTTGGGTGATCACAAATAAAACCTAAACCACAATTGAGATTCAAACCAATTGCCATTAGGTAAACATAATTAGAACCCCGTAATTGCACTCTAGTTAAAATCTATACTTAATTTGGAGCATAAGATAAACCTCATTTAAGACCTTTTAGTCAAACCATGTGTGGGATCAACCAATTGACTCATTAACCAAGATCAAACCATGATGAGAGTAGAATTACTCTAAGTATTTCAAGGTACTAGTAAAATACAATAATAGTGCTAACCTTGAAATAGGACTATAATTAAACCTACATGATATTAACAAACCAAGTACTCACATAAACTCATATGCATGGGACTAAATTCTCAAATATGAAATCAAGTCTTAATGATACCTTGTAAAACTCTTGGAGTATAAATTATCAGTTCTAGCCATTCCAAAAGGGAATGGAAATCCAAATAAAAGGGGACATTAAAATAAATACCTAAATACTTGTCTAATTGAAAATTGTGACAATGCTCACATATACTTAATATTTATTAAACAAAACAATGCAGCAATACAATACTCCTTGTAATAGATATCATAAAAGCCAAATTGATAAACATCTGCAAAACAGATATGAATTCAAATTTGAATTCAAAACAGTACTTAAATTAACAAAATGGAAAATAAAAAATACAAAACAGAAATGAATAAAAGAGATAAAGGAGATGGAGCTTACCTGGACCTTACCGACCAAAGCAGCCCAGCGAAGCTCGCCAAGCAGCCCGAGCACCACGGCCCAACCGCCCAGTCCAGCACAACCCAAAGTGGCCCAGGTAACTCTTCGATGGATAAGAGCGAGGACGAGGTCGCCACCTTCGTCTTCGTCTCTGCACGCGCGGGAGGGCGACACGGCGATGGCGAGCTCCACGTCCCGGCCGTCATCTTGGACCACGCGACCATCAACGACCACCCTGGACCCTATAAGTACTCGCCCGAATCCTCCCGCGGCCCTGTTCTTCCTTTTCTCCCCAAATTTCTCAAACCCTAGCCGCCCGGCCGTCTTCGCCGTCGCCGATTAGGGCCATCTCGAGCACCGCCGTAAGGCTCTGGAGCTTCGCCTGGTCTCCAGCAACCACCTCGTCAACGCATGCTTGCCGGGAAGCCCTACAACCGACGAATCGAATCGCCGTTTCTCCGTCGGTCACCCGCGACGCCGATGATCGCCGTCGAAATAGGCCACCTCAAGTCTTGCCGACACGCCCATCGGAACCGCGGTGAGCTCCTCTACCGCCTGGCATGCTAGCCTTGCTTAATAGCCCACAGCAGCTTCGCCGCGTCGTGAACCCGTGCCCGCCGCCGTACTTCGAGCTCGCCGGAGTTACTCCGGTGACCAAAAGATGGGGGCGCCGCCACCTATAGGCTCAGAATAGCGCGGCGAATTCAACCCGCATCTCAGCTCTGGCGCGGAAGCGTCGAAACGCCGGCGATCCTCGCCATGCGGCCGCCGGCCAGAACCTCCTCTGGCCACCGTGGCGATTTTGACCACGGTCAAAGCCATGTGGCAGCCCACGTGGCCTAGGCCCACCTGCCAGTGACCCTGTGTAGCAGTAGGCTGGGTGCGTTTAGCAGTTTCATTTCATTTCAAATTTCAATAATACCTGCAACTCTAAATAAATCTAGAAAAATCATTATAATTCCGAAAAAGATAAATAAGATATCAAAATTCTTAGAAAAGTAAACCCTATCCAATAAAAATATAAAATGAAACTTTTATTTTTGATAAAAATTTAATTATTTACTACTTGTTAATTAAGCCTTCTCTTTAATTCTAAATTGAATTAAAATTCAATAAATAGTAAAACCTTCTAAAATAAACAAAACCAGTAAGCAAAAATAAAGAAAACATTAAAGCTATTTTTCTTTATTTATTATTTTGTTAAATCTTTATTAGTGGAAATTTACACTCTGATTAATAATTACCTTAAATTATTAATTGTTCAAAAATAACAAAATGGCAAATCCAATATTATTTTTAATTTGCAAAGTTATTAATAACTTCATTCATAATGAAGTTATTAGTCCAAGGACTAATTGACAAATAGGAAACCCTAAGTTCCATATTAAATTAAGAACACAAACCCATAATTTTATGTGGGATAATAAAACCCTAACACCATTAGGAACCCTAGCTCCACTAATCCATTTGAACCCTAATTTGCCACTAACCTAAACCCTAGGTTATTGGATGTGATCATACCACTTACTTCTCCTTCATAGGTTTATTATGAGCAACCCAATGGTTGATCATATTCACATATATATATAGGAACCCTATCATTAATAATTTAGCATCCCATGTATACATAACATAAAAACCAGGTGATCCAATAGGAACACATAAGTCTAAACCCTAGTTCCCTGTTCCCAAGACTATCATCCTTACTCATAACCATTTAGCATCACACCATTGTGATGAACCCTAACAGCAACCATACCTACTATTTTACTTTACATAACCCTGTTCCACTAAACCCTACTAGTGTGAGATACTTATGAACCATCCTATTTAGGAACCAGCCATTCCCTACTTAGAGATTCAATGGCTAGTACAAGACAACCTCAACCCTAATTGATATACTTCTTATTGTTTAAGAAGTATGTTCTTCAAAAGTTATTCTTTTGAAGAAAATAAGGAATCATCACCAACCCTGCTTATAAGGACCTACAAACCCTAGCCAGCTATCATTAGCAAAATAAACCAACCTTGATAACAACACAGTATAATGAATTGCTTAGGATGCCTAGGCTTACCTTAACCTTACAAGCCCTAGGTATTGATGAATCCAACTTTGTTGGGATCCATCTAATACTTATCCCAGCAAATACATGAAGCCATAATCAACCATAGAACCCCACCAGCCTAATTAACATACTTGTTCTTTATTAAAGAACATGTTCTCCAAAAGTTATTCTTTTGAAGTATATAATAAATAATCATCCACCATGCACTACAGGACTTAAAATTGACAACTGCTATTTACTTATTACACAACCTCTATGCCTTGATGTGTATGATTGTTACTATTCATTTTACCACATGCTTATGATTCTAAAACAACACAACCCTGAATAAGAACCTTGTTTGTAAATCATTCTAAAAGGTGCAACACACCCGAACTAATCATTACCACTCACTAATCCTAAATCATCGGGGTTAGGTCACGCTTAGAACGATTGCATATCATACTTATGCATTATTGCATCCTTGCCAATCTTTTAAACATCGTCCTTACCGGACGATGATGCTATTTCAGAATTTGGAGTTATTGCGTATCGAAGACCTTGTCCGCATAATCTTGCGATCAAGAAAGGCAAGTTCATCACTTGCTCATGTCATTTGAGTATTTTTATCAAATTACTTGCAAAGTATTATGGTTATCACTATTGCACAAAAATCAAAACCACTACTTTCATAACTATGAATATGACTATGTGGTGGGCAATGGAACCATGGATTGTGTTGATATGGTGGAGGTTCCATTGCACGGGCTTATATCCATCTAGGATTAAACAACAAATGTCGCCGAGTGATTCTTGTGCCGTAATATCCGTGTTAACCATAAGATCCGGAGTGGGACGGAGTAGTCAAAAGTGTTTCCACCTCTCGTTCATCAACGGATGCGCTTTACCGTAGACACTTGTATCTGTCAGGGCAAGCGGTGGGCTGGGGAAGCCTTAAGTCCCCACGGCATAGTCCGTAGACACTTGTCGCTCGAAGTGCAAGCGGTGGGTTGGGGAAGCCTAAAGTCCCCACGGTATTGCGGTCTATGATGGGTTGCGACTACCGGCGAAGGAGTTTGGTTCGATCCCAAACCGATGTCGTGGTCGGGGTCCATCCTTAAGTGGTATAAGAGGACCGACGAGGACCCGGGGTCGGGGTATGCAACAAAGGGTGGGTGTTCGAGGTAGCGGAGGAACATGATTGGCTAGACCTTATACCGGGCCTCACACCAAAGGAAGTGTGGACGAGAACTAGACTCGGTTGGCACCAAGGTTAAGATCTCTTATGGGTAAAGCAACACACCTCTGCAGAGTGTAAAGAACCGTGACTCGTCACTCCTCGTTCCGGGATATGGAACTGCGAACGCGGCCGGAAAGGAGCTCCATGAAGTTCTAGTAAACCGGTGAAGGCTGACGGACATAGTTCTTCCGAATAAAAGCAACCTCTTGAAGAAATGATTATGAAAACCTCGCATTAGTATTAGACTTTCCGGTCTAATGCCGTAGCTAGTGCATTAAACACCTCTTTCCTATAATGAACTTGTTGAGTACGCTCGTACTCATCCCACTCTTAAATCCCTCGCTTAGATATGGAGGCACCGAAGGAGGATCTACAGTGCAACACGAAGATCGAGGAGTCAACAACTACTTCAAGGGACAGGAACCTGTCAGAAGAGGCAGATACCACATCCAACAAAGAGAAACCTAGATTAACAATAGAAAGGAACTAGCTTCCTAAACTTAGCTCCTATTTAGCTAGAATCTATTCATAGCCTCGTAGCTAGTTAAATACTCTACAACTAGAGTTCGCGATAAGACTAGTCTACGAGTCGTTCTTCTGGAGTTATTTGCAGTTTTACCTCATTGTAAAGTAGGAGGCTGTGCTGATCTTATGTAACCGAGTCAATGTTGTAATTCTATAGACATGCCTTGGACCCGCATATGTTTCGTTGTACCACTCGAGCGATATAATACTAGTGGAACGGTGTTTCATTGGTGTTATATCGGACTTGCATACTACACCATGCAGTGGTATGTCGGGTCACCACAGTTGGTATCAGAGCAAATGCTTTGACCCTAGGATTAAAACCCTTTAAATGAGACCTATAGGATTGGTAGTGTCTATATGAAGTTGTCCTAGGTAGACTAAATACTTCTTATGACTTAAGATGGATATTCACTTGAGAATAATCCTGACACACTTGAGTCAACATTTCCTACCTATCCTTCCTAAGTGAAGTTAGGTAGCTAATCCAAAACATGTAGCATATCAATAAGTCCTTAAAACAATAGATGAGTAGACCCCAGTTGGTATACAATACATGGTAGTCCAAAGAGAGGATACAACCATAAGGAAGCTATCCTATTGGAAGATGTGTACCAACACGAGTCATGATTAAGTAAGAATTATCCAGACCTGTAATAGGAGTAAATCAAGTGATGAAGATAGTTAAGAAATCCTAATAGAAGATGTAGACCAAGTTAAGTAATGAGTAATTAAAATTATATAGACATGTGAAACAGTTGATAGTAAGTGATAACTCGAGTTATATGAGGTAGTATAGACCATGATGAGTCAATCATGGGAGGTAAGGAAGAGTGATTGGAATAAAATTTGTCTACTTATATGGTAGAGTTGCTAATCATATATGATTCACACGAGAATCGTTATGTGATGGACTAGAACCTTATAATAATTAAAAGGTGTACATTAAGAAGCCAGTTGTTCAACAATAGTGCAAGAACTGTGTACCAAAAATATGGAAGTGTGCCAAGCACATCATGACCATATGCTTATAATAGAAACACTTGGAAGTATAGGAGTTATATCTTAATAGATATGAATTCAGAGTAACCATATTAGAACTAGAGGTATCATACCAAATAGTCCTCAATAGCACTTAAATATGGAATAATACTAAGTTAAGTAGTACTTCCAAAGAAAATTAGGTTAACCTTAACCATCCCAAACCACTTTGTTTCAAGTTTATCTCATTGCAGATGTGCAATTAAGGTAAAGGTTGAGACAAATAGTAAAATCCCCATATTCGAGCTAAGTATCACGATATAAACCTATATTATGTGGTGTTCTATACTACACATCAGAGCCTGATGTTTAGAGATGTCTTACTCAACTATCATATTCAGGCTTATGATGATGTGTATTATAAGCACAAAGCTGAATCTTCTTGGATTTTATTGGATTTTCATTGTTTGACTAGATCCATACATGAAGTTTGACTTTGATATGCAAATGCATGTTGCAATATCAAGTTCTTACTTGGTGCTATAGATCTAGAGGGTAATGGTATTCGTGTGAGGAAGTGACGAATTCTGAAGACTCTGAAGACAATATGAAGGTTCACCAGATAAAGGAAACAAAGTTGTGGGAAGCAACCACAATATTCAGAAGGAAGTATCAATCAAAACTCATGCTTTACCTCAACAGAGGAGTACTTTAGTACGGAAGAAGCATGAAGGTGAGAAATATGGTGATTATGGTGAAGCTCAAGCAGATCCATAGTTATTATAGAAGAGGGAATGCATGGGAAATCACTTCGAATACTATAATCATAGTGTTAGCTAGTGGTTTTCTTGCAACAATAAACCCTCAAAGAAAAGAAGATGACCTATGAAACCATAGCAGATATAAGAAGACCATAGTTGATATCAGAAGACCACAATTGGTATAGGATCCATACTGCGAGATAAAGCAGAAGATGTCTCGTCTAGTTGATCAGAACCTATAATAGAATCCATTTTAGATATCAAATAGCCTCAGTTGGTATAATAACCACAGCTGATATCAGTTGGTATTACAAATAGTCTACTATTTAATTATTTGTAACAAAAGTTTGTAAACAAATAAAAATCTTGTCAGCCAAATAGCTAGATCTATAATCATTTAGTCGAAGGATTCACATTGGATGTCCACAATTGGGTGGATACACCACCAACATTCTTCACGAGACTTTAGAAAAAGTAAAAAAAAAAAACCATAAGTTAAGACCTAGACCAATATTCTAACCATAAGTCCAACGGTTGGAAGAAAAGGAATTGAAGACCATAAGAAAACTCTAAGGGGTAGAGTAAAATATTGAGTTGGATGTACAATGACTCCATACTTTGAGTAAGATGGAGAAGAAGGTCTGAACTGAGAAGAAGTTCAATCTTATTTTCATAAGAATATTGAACACTATTTGCATAAGGATGTCAGACCAGAAGACGAGGTTCATACCTCGAGGAAGTAAGAAGTAGGCTATAACTTGAGAAAGTGAGTAATATTCACTCAGCAGTTCGATAGCTCAAGTAAAATTAGGTAAATGAAGTTGGACGAAGAAAATACCGTAGACAAAAGATAGCTCAAGAAGGCCAAAGACCGAAGGAGATTGACTATACCAAAACTAAAGTCAACTTGAAAGATTCCTTTCATGGAACCTAAATAACCCAAAATAGTTATAGGTATTAATTATAAACCATGATTGGATGGACTAAATGAGTCTAATCCATTATTAGAAAAATAAACCATCACGACCAATTCCATAGTTAGTATCTTATTAAGCACCATTACTCCAATTTTGGTAGTAAGGGAAAACAAAGACCTATTTTATCAAATAGGAGAATGTTATCCAATGAGTCCTCAATTAAGATTGTCAGGACAAGAAGAAGTCCCAATAATTGAATATTCAATGAGAAAGGAAACAAGCTTATAATATTGGAGGAAATCATGGAAGTAAAGGAAGTAATAGTTGTTTGATGACAAACACTAATGGATTCCAGGAAGAATCTGGACAAGGGATATATTCAATTATATCCGAGTGAGATCACCACGGAGTTCGAGAAAAGTCGTAGTACTGCACAAGTCGAACCACACTTCGGAAACGTGAGAGAGATCAAACTTCGAGGACGAAGTTTAGTTTAAGGGGTAGAGACTGTAATATCCCAGGTATTGGGGTTACAAAAATAGAGGAAACAGAGATGTGTGCATTGCATTCATGCATAGAAAATGCTGGGAATTTTCGCGCTTTAAAGTAAAACAGTCACGATAGTCGAAGTTTCACTTGACCTTGGTGGAATTGAAGTAGCTCATCAAGTCAAGCGCTATAAACCTCAATGTGACTTTGTTAAAACTTTGTTTTGGGTAGAGATAATTTGATCTAAGGGGGTTAGATCCAATGGAACTAATAATCAACACAACAACACTTTACTCAATGATCAACTACCTGATCTTATTAAATATCACAACATGATATTCCTAGCCATAACATGTGAGCATCCATGTAATTGGAAATCAAGTAACAATAATTGAAGAAACTATTCTCCATTTATCTTCTCCATGTCTTAAACTAATCCATGATCCTACCATGAATCTCATGGTATTTATTTTACTTCATTCTTGGAAGCAAGACAAGGAGATAAACTATAGAAATATATAATCCTCTCTACTACATATTAATATACATCAAACCTAGAGAAGTGAGAGTTCTATGTTACTTATTAGAGGATCAATGATAAACCTGGAACTAAACCTTGAATATACATCCATGTATTCAAATCATCATCTCAGAGAAACCCTAGGATATTATTGAAGACATTTCCTAGAGAGAGAACACATTTATGTTAACCATAGATATTGGTGACCACATCATTATCTTTGGAGAATAACCTTAGGTTAGCATTGAAGTCCTTTCCAGATGAGAGAGTCCATTCATATCAATCCTAGCTTTACCTAATTAAGAATAAAGGACAACTCTGTGAACTAAAAGTATTAGGAGATTAACCATTACATCTTGGAGTGGTGAGACAACCTAGTATCACATGGAATAATAACATATCTATGAATTGATAAAGTAAGGAGGAGCTTAATTCAACCAAGATAGCCAAGTGGAGTTTTAGACTTGATAACTATTAAGATATGGTGAATACACCATAAACCCTAGAATAAACCCTTCCAATAGAAATACTTTAGGAAGCCAAACCTTGATCATTATAATTTGAGTGATGATCATAAACCCTAAGAACTTGAGGTAAAGATATTAAGAACAAGTTGATCATGCCTAAACCATGATCATGCCCTTGAGAAATGTGAGGATAAGTTAAACCCTAATAGGATAAGTAGATATCATTCACCACATGAAATCATGGGGAGATCATTAGTATGCAACAATAGGCTTATATCCTAAACCTTAACTTGTGAACCACTTGGTGATCACAAGTAGAATTCTACCACACATACATTCCACTTGTTCTTCATCTAAGAAAGCTTTAGAGTAAAACTCCATACTTTATATGGGAGAAATCATCAATCCATAGGACCAAAGTTAACTATAAAAAGAACTACAACCACTGTAGTTACTTAAATGCTAAATTGAGTTTAATAATAGAAGCCAATTGGTAGAAGATAAAACTAATTCTCAATATCATCATAACTAGAGGAGAACATAAAATGTTAAGCAAGTAAACACCTTACTATGGTTAGGGGAGATTAAACCCTAGCACATGCAATATGGAGACACCCCATCTCTATAACCTAGAATTAAATCTCAAACCTAGTTTGAGTATCACTTGGGTGATCACAAATAAAACCTAAACCACAATTGAGATTCAAACCAATTGCCATTAGGTAAACATAATTAGAACCCCAGAATTGCACTCTAGTTAAAATCTATACTTAATTTGGAGCATAAGATAAACCTCATTTAAGACCTTTTAGTCAAACCATGTGTGGGATCAACCAATTGACTCATTAACCAAGATCAAACCATGATGAGAGTAGAATTACTCTAAGTATTTCAAGGTACTAGTAAAATACAATAATAGTGCTAACCTTGAAATAGGACTATAATTAAACCTACATGATATTAACAAACCAGTACTCACATAAACTCATATGCATGGGACTAAATTCTCAAATATGAAATCAAGTCTTAATGATACCTTGTAAAACTCTTGGAGTATAAATTATCAGTTCTAGCCATTCCAAAAGGGAATGGAAATCCAAATAAAAGGGGACATTAAAATAAATACCTAAATACTTGTCTAATTGAAAATTGTGACAATGCTCACATATACTTAATATTTATTAAACAAAACAATGCAGCAATACAATACTCCTTGTAATAGATATCATAAAAGCCAAATTGATAAACATCCGCAAAACGAGATATGAATTCAAATTTGAATTCAAAACAGTACTTAAATTAACAAAATGGAAAATAAAAAATACAAAACAGAAATGAATAAAAGAGATAAAGGAGATGGAGCTTACCTGGACCTTACCGACCAAAGCAGCCCAGCAGAAGCCTGCCCAGCAGCCCAGCACCACGGCCCAACCGCCCAGTCCAGCACAACCCAAAGTGGCCCAGGTAACTCTTCGATGGATAAGAGCGAGGACGAGGTCGCCACCTTCGTCTTCGTCTCTGCACGCGCGGGAGGGCGACACGGCGATGGCGAGCTCCACGTCCCGGCCGTCATCTTGGACCACGCGACCATCAACGACCACCCTGGACCCTATAAGTACTCGCCCGAATCCTCCCGCGGCCCTGTTCTTCCTTTTCTCCCCAAATTTCTCAAACCCTAGCCGCCGGCCGTCTTCGCCGTCGCCGATTAGGGCCATCTCGAGCACCGCCGTAAGGCTCTGGAGCTTCGCCTGGTCTCCAGCAACCACCTCGTCAACGCATGCTTGCCGGGAAGCCCTACAACCGACGAATCGAATCGCCGTTTCTCCGTCGGTCACCCGCAGACGCCGATGATCGCCGTCGAAATAGGCCACCTCAAGTCTTGCCGACACGCCCATCGGAACCGCGGTGAGCTCCTCTACCGCCTGGCATGCTAGCCTTGCTTAATAGCCCACAGTAGCTTCGCCGCGTCGTGAACCCGTGCCCGCCGCCGTACTTCGAGCTCGCCGGAGTTACTCCGGTGACCAAAAGATGGGGGCGCCGCCACCTATAGGCTCAGAATAGCGCGGCGAATTCAACCCGCATCTCAGCTCTGGCGCGGAAGCGTCGAAACGCCGGCGATCCTCGCTACTGGCCGCCGGCCAGAACCTCCTCTGGCCACCGTGGCGATTTTGACCACGGTCAAAGCCATGTGGCAGCCCACGTGGCCTAGGCCCACCTGCCAGTGACCCTGTGTAGCGATGAGGTCGGGTGCGTTTAGCGGTTTCATTTCATTTCAAATTTCAATAATACACGCAACTCTAAATAAATCTAGAAAAATCATTATAATTCAGAAAAGATAAATAAGATATCAAAATTCTTAGAAAAGTAAACCCTATCCAATAAAAATATAAAATGAAACTTTTATTTTTGATAAAAATTTAATTATTTACTACTTGTTAATTAAGCCTTCTCTTTAATTCTAAATTGAATTAAAATTCAATAAATAGTAAAACCTTCTAAAATAAACAAAAACCAGTAAGCAAAAATAAAGAAAACATTAAAGCTATTTTTCTTTATTTATTATTTTGTTAAATCTTTATTAGTGGAAATTTACACTCTGATTAATAATTACCTTAAATTATTAATTGTTCAAAAATAACAAAATGGCAAATCCAA
Source organism: Lolium rigidum (assembly GCF_022539505.1). Lineage (NCBI taxonomy): Eukaryota > Viridiplantae > Streptophyta > Magnoliopsida > Poales > Poaceae > Lolium > Lolium rigidum. The sequence continues at coordinate 252,341,828 of NC_061509.1, read as the reverse complement.
TATTATTTTTAATTTGCAAAGTTATTAATAACTTCATTCATAATGAAGTTATTAGTCCAAGGACTAATTGACAAATAGGAAACCCTAAGTTCCATATTAAATTAAGAACACAAACCCATAATTTTATGTGGGATAATAAAACCCTAACACCATTAGGAACCCTAGCTCCACTAATCCATTTGAACCCTAATTTGCCACTAACCTAAACCCTAGGTTATTGGATGTGATCATACCACTTACTTCTCCTTCATAGGTTTATTATGAGCAACCCAATGGTTGATCATATTCACATATATATATAGGAACCCTATCATTAATAATTTAGCATCCCATGTATACATAACATAAAAACCAGGTGATCCAATAGGAACACATAAGTCTAAACCCTAGTTCCTGTTCCCAAGACTATCATCCTTACTCATAACCATTTAGCATCACACCATTGTGATGAACCCTAACAGCAACCATACCTACTATTTTACTTTACATAACCCTGTTCCACTAAACCCTACTAGTGTGAGATACTTATGAACCATCCTATTTAGGAACCAGCCATTCCCTACTTAGAGATTCAATGGCTAGTACAAGACAACCTCAACCCTAATTGATATACTTCTTATTGTTTAAGAAGTATGTTCTTCAAAAGTTATTCTTTTGAAGAAAATAAGGAATCATCACCAACCACTGCTTATAAGGACCTACAAACCCTAGCCAGCTATCATTAGCAAAATAAACCAACCTTGATAACAACACGAGTATAATGAATTGCTTAGGATGCCTAGGCTTACCTTAACCTTACAAGCCCTAGGTATTGATGAATCCAACTTTGTTGGGATCCATCTAATACTTATCCCGACAAATACATGAAGCCATAATCAACCATAGAACCCCACCAGCCTAATTAACATACTTGTTCTTTATTAAAGAACATGTTCTCCAAAAGTTATTCTTTTGAAGTATATAATAAATAATCATCCACCATGCACTACAGGACTTAAAATTGACAACTGCTATTTACTTATTACACAACCTCTATGCCTTGATGTGTATGATTGTTACTATTCATTTTACCACATGCTTATGATTCTAAAACAACACAACCCTGAATAAGAACCTTGTTTGTAAATCATTCTAAAAGGTGCAACACACCCAGAACTAATCATTACCACTCACTAATCCTAAATCATCGGGGTTAGGTCACGCTTAGAACGATTGCATATCATACTTATGCATTATTGCATCCTTGCCAATCTTTTAAACATCGTCCTTACCGGACGATGATGCTATTTCAGAATTTGGAGTTATTGCGTATCGAAGACCTTGTCTGCATAATCTTGCGATCAAGAAAGGCAAGTTCATCACTTGCTCATGTCATTTGAGTATTTTTATCAAATTACTTGCAAAGTATTATGGTTATCACTATTGCACAAAAATCAAAACCACTACTTTCATAACTATGAATATGACTATGTGGTGGGCAATGGAACCATGGATTGTGTTGATATGGTGGAGGTTCCATTGCACGGGCTTATATCCATCTAGGATTAAACAACAAATGTCGCCGAGTGATTCTTGTGCCGTAATATCCGTGTTAACCATAAGATCCGGAGTGGGACGGAGTAGTCAAAAGTGTTTCCACCTCTCGTTCATCAACGGATGCGCTTTACCGTAGACACTTGTATCTGTCAGGGCAAGCGGTGGGCTGGGGAAGCCTTAAGTCCCCACGGCATAGTCCGTAGACACTTGTCGCTCGAAGTGCAAGCGGTGGGTTGGGGAAGCCTAAAGTCCCCACGGTATTGCGGTCTATGATGGGTTGCAGCTACCGGCGAAGGAGTTTGGTTCGATCCCAAACTGATGTCGTGGTCGGGGTCCATCCTTAAGTGGTATAAGAGGACCGACGAGGACCCAGGGTCGGGGTATGCAACAAAGGGTGGGTGTTCGAGGTAGCGGAGGAACATGATTGGCTAGACCTTATACCGGGCCTCACACCAAAGGAAGTGTGGACGAGAACTAGACTCGGTTGGCACCAAGGTTAAGATCTCTTATGGGTAAAGCAACACACCTCTGCAGAGTGTAAAGAACCGTGACCTGTCACTCCTCGTTCGGGATATGGAAGCTGCGAACGCGGCCGGAAAGGAGCTCCATGAAGTTCTAGTAAACCGGTGAAGGCTGACGGACATAGTTCTTCCGAATAAAAGCAACCTCTTGAAGAAATGATTATGAAAACCTGCATTGGTATTAGACTTTCCGGTCTAATGCCGTAGCTAGTGCATTAAACACCTCTTTCCTATAATGAACTTGTTGAGTACGCTCGTACTCATCCCACTCTTAAATCCCCTGCTTAGATATGGAGGCACCGAAGGAGGATCTACAGTGCAACACGAAGATCGAGGAGTCAACAACTACTTCAAGGGACAGGAACCTGTCAGAAGAGGCAGATACCACATCCAACAAAGAGAAACCTAGATTAACAATAGAAAGGAACTAGCTTCCTAAACTTAGCTCCTATTTAGCTAGAATCTATTCATAGCCTCTGTAGCTAGTTAAATACTCTACAACTAGAGTTCGCGATAAGACTAGTCTACGAGTCGTTCTTCTGGAGTTATTTGCGGCTTTACCTCATTGTAAAGTAGGAGGTCATGGCTTGATCTTATGTAACCGAGTCAATGTTGTAATTCTATAGACATGCCTTGGACCCGCATATGTTTCTGTTGTACCACTCTGAGCGATATAATACTAGTGGAACGGTGTTTCATTGGTGTTATATCAGACTTGCATACTACACCATGCAGTGGTATGTCGGGTCACCACACTACCCCTGGACTATGGGTCCATAGCAGTAGCTAGATGGTTGTCTTCTCCCCATTGTGCTATCATTGTCGGATCTTGTGAGCTGCCTATCATGATCAAGATCATCTATATGTAATTCTATATGTTGCGTTTGTTGGGATCCGATGAATAGAGAATACTTGTTATGTTGATTATCAAAGTTATGCTTATGTGTTGTTTATGATCTTGCATGCTCTCCGTTACTAGTAGATGCTGCTGGCCAAGTAGATGCTTTTAACTCCAAGAGGGAGTACTTATGCTCGATAGTGGGTTCATGCCGCATTGACACCGGGACGATGACGAGAAAGTTCTAAGGTTGTGTTGTGCTGTTGCCACTAGGGATAAAACATTGATGCTATGTCTAAGGATGTAGTTGTTGATTACATTACGCACCATACTTAATGCAATTGTATGTTGCTTTGCAACTTAATGCTGGAGGGGTTCGGATGATAACTCTGAAGGTGGACTTTTTAGGCATAGATGCGGTTGGATGGCGGTCTATGTACTTTGTCGTAATGCCCAATTAAATCTCACTATACTCATCATGATATGTATGTGCATTGTCATGCTCTCTTTATTTGTCAATTGCCCAAGCTGTAATTTGTTCACCCAACATGCTTGTTCGTCTTATGGGAGAGACACCTCTAGTGAGCTGTGGACCCCGGTCCAATTCTCTTTACTTGAAATACAATCTACTTGCAATACTTGTTTTTACTTGTTTTCTCTGCAAACAATCATCTTCCACACAATACGGTTAATCCTTTGTTACAGCAAGCCGGTGAGATTGACAACCTCACTTGTTTCGTTGGGGCAAAGTACTTTGGTTGTGTTGTGCAGGTTCCACGTTGGCGCCGGAATCTCCGGTGTTGCGCCGCACTACATCCCGCCGCCATCAACCTTCAACGTGCTTCTTGGCTCCTCCTGGTTCGATAAACCTTGGTTTCTTTACGAGGGAAAACTTGCTGCTGTGCTCATCATACCTTCCTCTTGGGGTTGCCCAACGAACGTGTGAAATACACGCCATCAAGCATATTTTCTGGCGCCGTTGCCGGGGAGCTGAAGAAAAGCTACACCACAAAGATTTCTGACTCCCACGTCAACTACGCACCAGCATATTTTTACGGCGCCGTTGCCGGGGAGCTGAAGAAAAGCTACACCACAAAGATTTCTGACTCCCACGTCAACTACGCACCAGCATATTTTCTGGCGCCGTTGCCGGGGAGATCAAGACACGCTGCAAGGGGAGTCTCCACTTCTCAATCTCTTTACTTTGTTTTTGTCTTGCTTTATTTTATTTACTACTTTGTTTGCTGCACTAAATCAAAATACAAAAAAATTAGTTGCTAGTTTTACTTTATTTGCTATCTTGTTTGCTATATCAAAAACACAAAAAAATTAGTTTACTTGCATTTACTTTATCTAGTTTGCTTTATTTACTATTGCTAAAATGGCTACCCCTGAAAATACTAAGTTGTGTGACTTCACAACCACAAATAATAATGATTTCTTATGCACACCTATTGCTCCACCTGCTACTACGACAGAATTCTTTGAAATTAAACACGCTTTCTTGAATCTTGTTATGAAAGATCAATTTTACGGAATTAGTTACGATGATGCTTGCTGCCCATCTTAATAATTTTGTTGAACTATGCGAAATGCAAAAATATAAAGATGTAGATGGTGATATTATTAAACTAAAATTGTTCCCTTTCTCATTAAGAGGAAGAGCTAAAGATTGGCTGCTATCTCTGCCTAAGAATAGTATTGATTCATGGACTAAATGCAAGGATGCTTTTATTGGTAGATATTATCCCCCTGCTAAAATTATATCTTTGAGGAGTAGCATAATGAATTTCAAACAATTAGATAATGAACATGTTGCTCAAGCTTGGGAAAGAATGAAATCTCAGGTTAAAAATTGCCCAACCCATGGACTGACTACTTGGATGATCATCCAAACCTTCTATGCGGGACTAAATTTTTCTTCGCGGAATTTATTGGATTCAGCTGCTGGAGGTACCTTTATGTCCATCACTCTTGGTGAAGCAACAAATCTTCTTGATAATATGATGATTAATTACTCCGAATGGCACACGGAAAGAGCTCCACAAGGTAAGAAGGTAAATTACGTTGAAGAATCCTCTTCCTTGAATGATAAGGTTGATGCTATTATGTCTATGCTTGCGAATGATAGGACTAATGTTGATCCTAATAATGTTCCATTAGCTTCATTGGTTGCACAAGAAGAACATGTTGATGTAAACTTCATTAAAAATAATAATTTCAACAACAATGCTTATCGGAACAATTCTAGTAATAACTATAGGCCATATCCTTATAATAATGGTAACGGTTATGCTAATTCTTATGGGAATTCTTACAACAATAATAGGAATACACCCCCTGGACTTGAGGCCATGCTTAAAGAATTTATTAGTACACAAACTGCCTTTAACAAATCTGTTGAGGAAAAGCTCAATAAAATTGATATTCTTGTTTCTAGAGTTGATAGTCTTGCCTCTGATGTTGATCTTTTGAAATCGAAAGTTATGTCTAATAGGGATATTGAAAATAAAATTGTTACTACAGCAAATGCCATCCAAGTTAGAATTAATGAGAATATAAGATTAATGGCTGAACTGCGTGCTAGGTGGGATAGAGAAGAAAATGAAAAACTAGCTAAAGAGAAGAATATAGCTAAAGTTTGGACTATTAACACCACTAGTAATGCTAATGCTACACATGTTGCTGCACCTCCTACTCATACTAATAAAAGAATTGGTGTTAGCAATGTTTCCACTTCTAATGCAAAGCGTGAAAAACTGCCTGAAACTGCTGAAACTGCCTATGATAAAGCTGCTGAATTTTTTTCCAACATTGGGGATGATGATCCCATTGCTTTAGATTATAATGGTTTGAATTTTGATGATTGCCACATCTCTGAAGTTATAAAGTTCTTGCAAAAACTTGCTAAAAGTCCTAATGCTAGTGCTATAAATTTGGCTTTCACGCATCATATTACAAATGCCAGCTAGAGAAGAGAAACTAGAGCGCGAAGCCTCTATTCCTAAAAAGCTAGAAGATGGTTGGGAGCCCATCATTAAGATGAAGGTTAAAGATTTTGATTGTAATGCTTTATGTGATCTTGGTGCAAGTATTTCTGTTATGCCGAAGAAAATTTATAATATGCTTGACTTGCCACCGCTGAAAAATTGTTATTTGGATGTTAATCTTGCTTGATCATTCTACAAAGAAACCTTTGGGTAAAGTTGATAATGTTCGCATTACCGTTAACAATAATCTTGTTCCCGTTGATTTTGTTGTCTTGGATATTGAATGCAATGCATCTTGTCCAATTATATTGGGAAGACCTTTTCTTCGAATTGTTGGTGCTATTATTGATATGAGGGAAGGTAATATAAAATATCAATTTCCTCTCAAGAAAGGTATGGAACACTTCCCTAGAAAGAGAATAAAGTTACCTTATGATTCTATTATTAGAACAAATTATGATGTTGATGCTTCATCTCTCGATGTTACTTGATACACACTTTACGCGCCTAGGCTGAAAGGCGTTAAGAAAAGCGCTTATGGGAGACAACCCATGTTTCTACCTACAGTACTTTGTTTTTATTTTGTGTCTTGGAAGTTGTTTACTACTGTAGCAACCTCTCCTTATCTTAGTTTTGAGTTTTGTTGTGCCAAGTTAAGCCGTTGATAGAAAAGTAAGTACTAGATTTGGATTACTGCGCAGTTCCAGATTTCTTTGCTGTCACGAATCTGGGTCCACCTCCCTGTAGGTAGCTCAGAAAATTACGCCAATTTACGAGCATGATCCTCAGATATGTACGCAACTTTCATTCAATTTGAGCATTTTCGTTTGAGCAAGTCTGGTGCCATTTTAAAATTCGTCAATACGAACTGTTCTGTTTTGACAGATTCTGCCTTTTATTTCGCATTGCCTCTTTCGCTATGTTGGATGAATTTCTTTGATCCACTAATGTCCAGTAGCATTATGCAATGTCCAGAAGTGTTAAGAATGATTGTGTCACCTCTGAATATGTCAATTTATATTGTGCACTAACCCTCTAATGAGTTGTTTCGAGTTTGGTGTGGAGGAAGTTTTCAAGGATCAAGAGAGGAGTATGATGCAACATGATCAAGGAGAGTGAAAGCTCTAAGCTTGGGGATGCACCCGGTGGTTCACCCCTGCATATATCAAGAAGACTCAAGCGTCTAAGCTTGGGGATGCCCAAGGCATCCCCTTCTTCATCGACAAATTATCGGGTTCCTCCCACGAAACTATATTTTTATTCGGCCACATCTTATGTGCTTTTTCTTGGAGCGTCGGTTTGTTTTTGTTTTTGTTTTGTTTGAATAAAATGGATCCTAGCATTCACTTTATGGGAGAGATACACGCTCCGCTGTAGCATATGGACAAATATGTCCTTGGTTTCTACTCATAGTATTCATGGCGAAGTTTCTCCTTCGTTAAATTGTTATATGGTTGGAATTGGAAAATGATACATGTAGTAATTGCTATAAATTTCTTGGGTAATGTGATACTTGGCAATTGTTGTGCTCATGTTTAAGCTCTTGCATCATATGCTTTGCACCCATTAATGAAGAAATACATAGAGCATGCTAAAATTTGGTTTGCATATTTGGTTTCTCTAAAGTCTAGATAATTTCTAGTTTTGAGTTTGAACAACAAGGAAGACGGTGTAGAGTCTTATAATGTTTACAATATGTATTTTATGTGAGTTTTGCTGTACCGTTCATCCTTGTGTTTGTTTCAAATAACCTTGCTAGCCTAAACCTTGTATCGAGAGGGAATACTTCTCATGCATCCAAAATACTTGAGCCAACCACTATGCCATTTGTGTCCACCATACCTACCTACTACATGGTATTTTCCCGCCATTCCAAAGTAAATTGCTTGAGTGCTACCTTTAAAATTCCATCATTCACCTTTGCAATATATAGCTCATGGGACAAAATAGCCTTAAAAACTATTGTAGTATTGAATATGTAATTATGCACTTTATCTCTTATTAAGTTGCTTGTTGTGCGATAACCATGTTTACTGGGGAACGCCATCAACTCATTGTTGAATTTCATGTGAGTTGCTATGCATGTTCGTCTTGTATGAAGTAAGGGCGATCTACACTGAGTTGAATGGTTTGAGCATGCATATTGTGAGAGAAGAACATTGGGCCGCTAACTAAAGCCATGATTCATGGTGGAAGTTTCAGTTTTGGACAAACATCCTCAAATCTCTAATGAGAAAAGAATTAATTGTTGTCAAATGCTTAAAGCATTAAAAGAGGAGTCCATTATCTGTTGTCTATGTTGTCCCGGTATGGATGTCTAAGTTGAGAATAATCAAAAGCGAGAAATCCAAATACGAGCTTTCTCCTTAGACCTTTGTACAGGCGGCATAGAGGTACCCCTTTGTGAAACTTGGTTAAAGCATATGTATTGCGGTGATAATCCAGGTAGTCCAAGCTAATTAGGACAAGGTGCGAGCACTATTGGTACACTATGCATGAGGCTTGCAACTTATAAGATATAATTTACATGATGCATATGCTTTATTACTACCGTTGACAAAATTGTTTCATGTTTTCAAAATCAAAGCTCTAGCACAAATATAGCAATCGATGTTTTTCCTCTATGAGGACCATTCTTTTACTTTCAATGTTGAGTCAGTTCACCTATTTCTCTCCACCTCAAGAAGCAAACACTTGTGTGAACTGTGCATTGATTCTTACATGCTTGCATATTGCACTTATTATATTACTCTATGTTGACAATATCCATGAGATATACATGTTACAAGTTGAAAGCAACCGCTGAAACTTAATCTTCTTTTGTGTTGCTTCAATACCTTTACTTTGAATTATTGCTTTATGAGTTAACTCTTATGCAAGACTTATTGATGCTTGTCTTGAAGTGCTATTCATGAAAAGTCTTTGCTTTATGATTCACTTGTTTACTCATGTCATACACATTGTTTTGATCGCTGCATTCTCTACATATGCTTTACAAATAGTATGATCAAGATTATGAGGGCATGTCACTCCAGAAATTATCTTTGTTATCGTTTTACCTGCTCGGGACGAGCAGAACTAAGCTTGGGGATGCTGATACGTCTCCAACGTATCGATAATTTCTTGTGTTCCATGCCACATTATTGATGTTATCTACATGTTTTATGCACACTTTATGTCATATTCGTGCATTTTACGGAACTAACCTATTAACAAGATGCCGAAGTGCCGATTCTTTGTTTCTGCTGTTTTTGGTTTCGAAATCCTAGTAAAGAAATATTCTCGGAATTGGACGAAATAAAAGCCCGGAGGCCTATTTTCTCACGAAGCTTCCAGAAGTCCGAAGACGAAACGAAGTGGGGCCACGGGGAGCCAAACCCTAGGGCGGCGCGACCCCCCTTGGCCGCGCCGCCACTGTCATGCAGGGCCCCTGTGCCCCCTCTCGACTTGCCCTTCCGCCTACTTAAAGCCTCCGTGACGAAACTTCCGGTGCCGAGAGCCACGATACGGAAAACCTTGCCGAGACGCCGTCGCCGCCGATCCCATCTCGGGGGATCCCGGAGATCGCCTCCGGCACCCTGCCGGAGAGGGGAATCATCTCCCGGAGGACTCTACACCGCCATGGTCGCCTCCGGAGTGATGAGTGAGTAGTCTACCCCTGGACTATGGGTCCATAGCAGTAGCTAGATGGTTGTCTTCTCCCCATTGTGCTATCATTGTCGGATCTTGTGAGCTGCCTATCATGATCAAGATCATCTATATGTAATTCTATATGTTGCGTTTGTTGGGATCCGATGAATAGAGAATACTTGTTATGTTGATTATCAAAGTTATGCTTATGTGTTGTTTATGATCTTGCATGCTCTCCGTTACTAGTAGATGCTCTGGCCAAGTAGATGCTTTTAACTCCAAGAGGGAGTACTTATGCTCGATAGTGGGTTCATGCACGCATTGACACCAGGACGGTGACGGAAAGTTCTAAGGTTGTGTTGTCTTGTTGCCACTAGGGATAAAACATTGATGCTATGTCTAAGGATGTAGTTGTTGATTACATTACGCACCATACTTAATGCAATTGTCCGTTGCTTTGCAACTTAATACTTGGAGGGGTTCGGATGATAACTCGAAGGTGGACTTTTTAGGCATAGATGCGGTTGGATGGCGGTCTATGTACTTTGTCGTAATGCCAATTAAATCTCACTATACTCATCATGATATGTATGTGCATTGTCATGCTCTCTTTATTTGTCAATTGCCCAAGCTGTAATTTGTTCACCCAACATGCTTTGTTCGTCTTATGGGAGAGACACCTCTAGTGAGCTGTGGACCCCGGTCCAATTCTCTTTACTTGAAATACAATCTACTTGCAATACTTGTTTTTACTGTTTTCTCTGCAAACAATCATCTTCCACACAATACGGTTAATCCTTTGTTACAGCAAGCCGGTGAGATTGACAACCTCACTTGTTTCGTTGGGGCAAAGTACTTTGGTTGTGTTGTGCAGGTTCCACGTTGGCGCCGGAATCTCCGGTGTTGCGCCGCACTACATCCCGCCGCCATCAACCTTCAACGTGCTTCTTGGCTCCTCCTGGTTCGATAAACCTTGGTTTCTTTACGAGGGAAAACTTGCTGCTGTGCTCATCATACCTTCCTCTTGGGGTTGCCCAACGAACGTGTGAAATACACGCCATCAAGCATATTTTCTGGCGCCGTTGCCGGGGAGCTGAAGAAAAGCTACACCACAAAGATTTCTGACTCCCACGTCAACTACGCACCAGGAAGCCGGTTCTATAATTTTCCGAGGCTTCTAGAATAGCTAAGACTAAACTAATTTGGAAGCCTCACAAAATTTTATCATCGGCTTCCCCAAGAAGATGGGGCAGGGCAGCTTCTCGGAGAATCCGCCAAAAGAACTCGGCCATAACAATGCATCAGCGCGAACGACTTATGCACATATGAGTTCTTCCGGTACAAATCCATGGTCTTATCAAACAAACCAAAGGAAGCGCAATCATTTCATCGAACACATTGTAGGCGCTACAGATTATGTAAGAAAGAGTCGTACCAGTTGGGCGACATCGGCGCCGCTGTCGCCTCTGGTCTCTAAGTCATGATGGAACTCCATGGGCTCGCGTTGGTGGCAGCGATACACCCGGCCAACGCGTGCTGGTGCGCGCGCGCCACCAACGCCTTCTTCTCCAACTGCGTCGCCCTCCGTCCTTTCCGCTCCTCCATCGACAACTTCCGGCGCAGACAGTCTTTATGCCACTGATCATCGGTCCATCCTTCTGGCTTCTTCTTTGGAACCGGCGCCTTCTGCGGCTTCACGAAGGGCGCCTTCGCCCCTTTCGTCCCATTGCCCGGCGGCTTCTTGATCCCTTTCTTGGCTATTTTTTTTGGGGCACTCGGTGGTGCCATGGATGGGGAGAGGGTGGCGGCGGGAGGAACAGCGTAGCGACAGCGGGAGGGAGAAATGAATCGGCGGGCGGGATAGGTCAAATGTGTTGGGATAGCAAAAATGTGCGGCGGGAGAGGAGCGATGTGGCAGGAGAGGCGGGAGCGGCAGACGAATTTTCTCTGTGGCAATGACGCGTCAGCCCCGCGTCGCTTCGCCTCGCATTTCGGTGTGTCCGGCGTCCTCGGAGCGTCCCCTGTGTAGCGGGGATGGGCTCGGGGCACCGGACACCATATCGGACCCCACCGGACAAAAAGAGGCTTTGGAGGACGTGGCTGGGAACGTTTTTTATCCAGCGCGTCCTCCAAAGAGAGAGGACGCTTTGAAGGACGCGACACATGCCTGCCCCACACAAGTCTCAAACCCAACCCAGCCCAACTCGGAAGGCCGAAGAGAGCGCGATGCTAAGTTCCGTAGCATAGGACGTACGAACAGTGGCACACGAGTGTGCCGCGCACTGGCGGTTCCAAACGTCTCAAGCACGCACGAGGCACGACGCAATCAGGCAAGTCCTATAAGAACCACTGCAGCTACCGCGAACCTCATCGCACCACACACCTCTCCCTTGGCTCTAGCTAGCGCAGCATCAGCATCAAGCAGCAAGCACGGCGAGAGCTCGGCTGCAGCTGGACCGCCGGCGATGCAGGGTGAGGAGAAGAAGGGGAAGGTGAAGAAGGGGTGGCTGGCGGTGATGGTCGACGAGGACCAGCGGCGGTTCGTCATCCCCATCGCCTACCTCTACCACCCGCTCTTCTGCCGGCTGCTGGAGGCGGCGCGGGACACCTACAGCTACCACTCGTCCGGTCCGCTGTGCCTCCCTTGCTCTGTCGAGGAGTTCCTCCGCATGCGCGCGCTCATCGAGCGGGACACGCACTCGTCCTCGTCATCGCACCGTGTGCACATGGCCCCGTGCACCCGCGCTAAGGTCACGTCGTGATTGATGATCGGCTGTGAGCACGACGACGGTGAGCACCGGAGAGCGTGCGCTGGACTACGCTCATCTGCCGATACGGATACATGCGTGTACCATGGAGAGAGGAGAGGGTAGGTGATTAGTCTGGGATACTGCTTCTGATTTTGGTTTTGGCCTTCCGTTTCTTCCGATTTTTGCACATGCATGTATACTAGATAGATTTATACCGATGTATATATAATTGACATTTGGATTCACAGTCGTCGTAGCCAGGCTTAACGACAGACATACTTGAATTTGAATTGCTCAATTCCCCTCTCTTTTGCAAACTTGAAGACCAAACTAAACAAGGTCGAGATCGGAATGAATGGCAAACAGGACATGAAACAAGATCAGGGTCGACTCGACAGGCACCAGGCAGACGTCAAGTTGATAAAAAGTGCGTGCGGAACAACATAATAAAGAACGGATTTTGAGAAGGCCTTTGATAAGCTCGATCACTCTTTTATACTTGAAGTTCTTGAGAAAAAAGGCTTTGGACAGAAATGGTGCTCATGGGTTAAGCAGATACTTGTCTCTGCAACCTCTTCAGTTATGTTAAATGGAGTACCTGATTCTTTGTTCAAATGTAGGAGAGGGATCAGACAGGGGGATCCTCTCTCTCCTTTGCTATTTGTTCTTGCAGCAGATACTTTGCAAACTATGGTTAATCATGCAATGAGAGAAAACTATCTTCACAGGCCTTTGGCTCTTCAATGTTCCTCTTCTTTCCCAATAGTGCAATATGCAGATGATACCCTTGTTATAATGCAAGCAGATGTTCCTCAGTTAATTGTCTTAAAGGGTTTGCTTCAGAGATTTGGGGAGGCTACTGGTCTAAGAGTCAATTATGAGAAATCCAATCTGGTTCCCATTAATATTCCCGATGATAGAGTGAGCTTATACACATCTGCTCTTAATTTTCAACTTGGAAAGCTTCCTTTCATATATCTTGGATTACCTCTTAGTATCTCCAAGCCACCAAAGGAATACTTTATGTCACTAATACAGTTTGTACAGAGAAGATTACCCTCTTGTGCCATGTACCTTAATTATGGAAGCAAGTTAAGACCTTTCTTCGTTGCCAATTTTCTCTATGAGTACACTTAAACTGTATTAGTGGGATCCAGATGAATGTGACAAATACAGAACGCACTGCCTATGGAGGAATAAGTACCTCAATAGTAAGACTCCTCCTTTAGCCTCATGGGATATGGTTCGTCGTCCCAAAGCTCAAGGAAGTTTGGGTGTTCTCAATTTGTCAGTTCAGAATAATTGTCTTTTAATGAAACATACCCATAAGTTTTATAACAAAGAAAGTATGGGAGTCTTACTATCACCATGCCCTGCCACCCCTTAGACACAGAGATATTTCCTTCTGGTGGAGAGACTGTCTTAAAAATCTTGATCTTTACAAGGCAAAAGCATCATGCACACTGAACAGTGGGGAGACTGTACTTCTTTGGACATATTTATGGAGTACTGAAGTTTTATCTACAAAATGGCCTTACATATTCACGTTTGCCAGAGATATCACAATTTCTGTCAAGAAGGTGCTTCTTACTGAGGAGATTACATCTCTCTTTCATTTACCTTTGTCTACTCAAGCTATGGATGAATACCACCAGTTTTTTACCCTCATACAAGAAACACAAATTTCATTGAACAAGGATAAATGGTCAGTAACTGCTGCTGCTCCAGGATATACAGTCTCATCAATGTATAATGATCTGATGAACCAAGGACCCGTGCTACCTATCATTTCTTGGCTCTGGAAAAGTTACTGCCAGGAGAAGCATAAAGTATTTTTTTTGCTGCTCTTTCATAATAGACTGAATACCAGTGCCATCTTACAAAGAAAGAGGTTCTTCCTGCCAGACTACACTTGTGTTATGTGTAATGGCACTGCTTTAGAAACAAGAGACCACTTGTTCTTCACATGTCCTTTTGCAATTAATTGTTGGCAATACTTATGCTCTGGATGGGCACCAACACTTTCCAATGGTATATCCAGTGCTTCAAGATATGGTTTAGAGCTTAAAAGTCAAGATCCAGCAGCTGTTCTTCATGTTATCATGTTGATTTCTTGGTCACTTTGGACGATTAGAAATGACTTTATATTCAAAGGAATCACTCCAAGTCTCTATCGCTGCAAATATAAGTTCAAGGCGGAGATGGCACTTCTGGTCCATCAAGCCAAGATGAAATCTTATGTTGGCCTTAAGGCCTGGGTAACGAACTTCTTGTAAATCCCTAGTAACATAGTGTAGCTTAACTTAGCTTAGTTTTTGCTTTCTTTTAGTGTTCTCCTCCAGCGCTCTGTACTTTTAGTTTTGAGACTTATACCAAAAATCAATAAAAATATACGCAGTGAGGAAACTCACTGTATAGCTTTCAAAAAAAAAAAACGGATTTGCTAAAGCTCAGTAGATTTTCTAACCGTTGGATAATACGCGGACATTGGTGCGAACTTTGTGAGTTTCCCGTCTGCGTTGTTTCGCATAGGCCAGCGCAGTAAAATCACTCGCGCGCGTGCAAAAGAAACTGCGGTAGAAAAGTTTCGAACCTGAGACCTACGGCAAGCATAAGGACCACTGAAGCCACTAGACCGGAATACATTAATTACATGGTAGTTAATTGATGAACATTCCTCATGATATATGAAGTCTCGCGTCTTATTTTTTTATTTTTTTCTTTTGTTTTTGCTTTTTTCTTATTTTTCATTCTGTGCATAATATGTGAAGTTGTTGCGACGGAGCAATAATTTTTTTTTGCAGTTATAAGTGGAGTTGCAACTCATTTCTTTGCAGTTGCATGTAAAGTTGCAGCTAAGATTATTTTTTTGTAGTTGCAAGTGGAGTTGCAACTGGGATTTTTTTTCAGTTGCAAGTGAAGTTGCAACTGAGAATTTTCTCGTTTCAACCGAGGTTTTCTTCACTTGCAAGTGCGGTTACAACTGATTTTTCAGTTGCATGTGCGGTTGTAACTGACATTTTTTTTTGTTGCAAGTGCGGTTGCAACTTGAATTTTTCTTTAGTTGCAAGTGTATTGCAAGTGAGACTTTCTCCAGTTACAAGTGTGGTTGCAACTGCAAATTTCTCCTGTTACAAGTATTTTTTTTTTCTAGTAACAAGTGAGATTCCAATCATGATTTTTCGAGTTGCAAGCAGATGTGTAGCCGCACTCTTTTAAAAGTTATTTTAAGCACTCTTTTACGTTTTTTTTTGTTTCACTCGTGAATGCATGCGGTAGCTTGTTGTTTGAGCTGCAAGTGATCTGACAAGTGACAACCACTCCATTGACTCATATACTTGCTTGCGCTTGCTAGTGTAGTGGCGTAATGTAGAAGTATTAAATGATGCACCGAACCAAGGAATTAAACTATCTCTGCCCATGCTTTGCTTGCGTAGAGGTCGGCGTGGCATGGTGCCTGTGTACGGTCATGCGTACAAAAATCTGTCCGAACGCGAGCTGAGACAAATTAACAGACGCTCGGTGGGTTCGATGGCGCGGACCAAATCCTACACACGCACGCGCGTGCGTGACGTCAGTTGCTGAGCTTAATTCTACTGAGAGTTAGATGGACCCAAGAAAGAATACACAGAGACAAGCCTTTTTCGCTTTATAAAGTATATCTGCTGAAATCAAAGTTCAACCACAAGGACATCACATCGCCTCAAAAAAGGAGGGAAAAAAACTAAAGGACAGCACATACATATTTTTTTTTTTTTGATACTAATATCTGGAATATATTACGAAAGGAAAACAAGATAATACAAGAACTGTCCAGATAAAAGACAGCTGTCCCCAAACTTCAGAAAGAACCCTAGACAAACTGAAAATACAAAAAGGCCCTTGGGATCTTCTGGAACATCCAAGATCTGCCACCGCCTGAGCCAACGCGTCGACCTCGCCGGAGCGGAAGAAGAGGCGTCGCCGGCCGCAGCTGTGTTGCCGGAAAGATGCTGAAGAGGAATAAACCTCGTTGAAGTCGCCGCAGTTTCCACCCGACGCGGACGCCGGGATCTGAAGAAGGTTGACCGTAGATCGGCGGGGGACACACCCCGCATCTCGCCGGCAGTCAGGCCAGACCAACTGGCCGGAGCCAGCAGCAAAGCCTGCAGTAGCTTGTGCCGAAGAAGAGGAAGCAGCTGAAGAAACGCCTCGACATCACGAGGTGCCTGGACTCCTGTACACGGACGCCGAGGATCTGGGAGACCAGAACCACCGCCCCCGTCCTCCACAAGCTTGCCAGCGCCGACGGAGCAACCGACGCAAGCACGAGGAAGCAGCCGGGAGGACCAAAACTCGCAAGATGGTGAAGCCCACCTCGCCAGGACCACACCCACGAGACCAACGCCGAAAGCTCGCCAGCAGAGCCCCGAAGGGCGCCGCCGAGGTGAGGATCGAGCACCAGCACCATAACTCCAGAGCACCGCCGCCGCCACCACCTCGCCAGCGCCGCCCGGGGAACCTAACCTACTATGTACACGCACGGTCAGATCCGGAGCTCCCCTCCACCTCACAGTGCCCACATGGCCACCGGAGGCGAAGGGGAGCGGCGAATCCGCCGGCGAGACCAAGAACTTTGGAGTCTCTCCCTCGATCTACTGTAGCGAGGCGAGAGCTCTGGAGGGGAAAGTGACTAGGTCGAATGAGTAGGACAGCACATACATAGCCCACGAATGTGACCTTAGGTAGAGGACGAGTACATAGTTTGGAAAAGATAGCATGTTTAGTCCTTTTCTTCAGATGGATGACAGGTAGAAAAGTTGTCGATGATCGAAGAGCATGTTGATTCAGAAAATATATAAAGTTGCCGCGTGGAGTATGTCAAACTCACTACTCGATCTGGGACTATAGGAGGGGTCGACATAGTATGTCAACCCATATAATGCCAAGTTTCAGTCCCTCCTTTTCATTAAACTCCATGACGCCTTTGTTATAAGATGTTAACTCAAAATAAATCTTACCACAGACAGCTGTAATGCCTTGACACCTGCCAATGTTCACCATTCGGCGAATACCGCCATTTCGGCGCGTGGTGAGTTTGTAGCGGTGTCTGTCCCACTTGGACGCCCCGATCTTGCACACCCAGACCTCACTTTCATCGAGATCACAGACCACGACAGAGCAGCCTGAAACCGCACCTGGCATGTTCGAGAGCAAGCACTTGCAGTGTTGTGGGAATCCGTGCTCTTTGGGTGGCAGCTGGATCCTCTGGCCATCCTGAGGCCGCCATAGGAAGGTCTGCAAGGAGGCAGGGTCGAGAACGAGCACCCAGCCCCGTGAGGTCTCTAAGCAGGGGTAGTGTTGCATCTCGTCGATGGCGAGCGTGCTCAGGGCTTGGCTGGCGATGCTGTAGAGCGGCTGCGAATCGGTACGGGTTCCAACAAGTAGCGGCGACGGCGAGACTCCTGGTTCCTGCACAGACTGCATCTCTATCGTCGACAGCAAGAGATATTCTCAATCCTATTGACGATCAGGCAGCAGCGCGCGGTTGTTTGTGGAGATTGTTTGTGCTTGCACTACGGTGCTGAGCCCACCTTATGTAGGCTTCAGGTCGTGCCGGAACCGGACTGCTGATCTGGGACGAGAAGGAGACGGATTCTGTATCGTTGCCGGAACCGGACTGCTGCTCTGCGGCGCGCGAGAAGGAGATGGATTGATTACACGTTTTCTTCCTCCGCCTCCAGCGTTGGACGCGTGTCCACGCGGGGCCCACGCGACCGCCCACCTCCGCCCTCTGTGCACTTCCTTCTCACGAAGCTCGCCGGCCGCGACGCAGTTCCCCGTCCAGAGCTCGCCCGCCTCGCCGCAGTTCTCCATCTAGAGCTCGCCACACAGAGCTCGCGCGAGGCCGATGACGGGGACCAGTCGCTGCTGCCTCTCCTCCTCCGCGGCCGCGTGCTCCATCCCCGCCCCCGGGATCACCAGCTCCCGCGTACAACTCGCGGAGGTCGTCGACGCCATGAATCTGCTGCAGAGGTCAGCGGTGTTTGTTCCCAACGACGGACGTGATTGCTACAAGGGACGGACGTCGTTGCTACAAGGATTGGTCAGCTTTTGCTACGAGGGAGCGGCCGGACTTGCTACAATGGTGAGGCGGGGTTGCTGCCAGCAGCCTCCGGCGCGTGTTCTGAAGGAACCCACGACTTATTAGTGGGTTTCTCTGGGAGAAAGACGCTGCGTGGCCGAGAATTATGATTGTCCGTGATGATAGCTGAATAGATCGGAGCCACGGGGAAGCACGCAACGAACCCACAATCGATACTGTTCGAGAACAAGCCACCATTGTCCGTATCACCATGATCACCATACATGAGCGGCAAATAATATTCCTTCCAAAAGCTTCGGCGATCGGCTCGCCGTTGGTGGCCGTCGCTGTTCACTGGTCCTAGACTCCTATGACCAACGAGGCAGGATGAGATGCCCATCGAGCTAAAGAAGATCAATACAGATACGGACAGGACTCGGCATGCTCGCCGGCCGGTTGACCGCCGGTGGACGCGGCCCGTGGCCGAGATGATATGCCAAACACAGTGCAAGTTGGGGCCGCCAAAGAAAGCACAAGGTGCTCAGTGGGCTGGGCGGCGGTGAGATCGGCGAATCGCCTCCCAAATCCCTCGGAAAAGGAAAGACGGACGCGCGCGTCTGGAAAAGCCTCGCGCGCGTGCCTTCTCCCCGTTGTCGTGGTACGGAAGACATGGATGGATGGATGGATGGACTCTTGTGCTGTGCTGCAGCAGTAGCTTTCGGTCGAGCCGGGCACGCTTTGCTTGCACGGTCGCCGGCCTCGCCGATCTGTAATGGAAGCTTCTTCAGCTGGAGCGCTCGCTTCTTTCTTAGTTTCTTTTCTGGGCTGGGCTATGTACGTGGCTGGCTAGAGGATCGAACGAACGTCTGCCTCGGTGCATTCAGTCAGAAATACGGGCGCAAGAAACCATGATTTTTCTACTCCATGATATAGAAGATTGTGATTCCTGATAGTGCGACTCTCTTTTCCTTTCCTGGATCCTCTTGAAGGTTTTCTTTTCCTTAAGTTATGTTTACAATTTTACTACTGCCTTTCTTTTATACCACAAGCAAACGCCCTTTCGTGGATCTTGAAGGTTTTTGTCGTTGAGATTTGCTCACTTAAATGCATTATGGCTCCTAAGACGGCTGATGGTTCGCTCTTTTACAACCGGTTGCAGCCTAGCATTTGCCTTTTCAAATTTGTGGCAATGTAACATAAGGCAGTATTCAGTCATGCCAGAAAGTGCAAATTAAGGCACTCTTTGGATTTCATTAACAATTTTAATCTTTATTCAATTCATTTTCTAAAACGAGCTAAAGAAAAATTACACACCAATATACATGCACCTAGATCCAATGTACCACCTCCTGCATATCACATACGTTCTTCCCCTACACCTAAGATCCAACTAGAATCGGTGGTTTTTAGAATGAAAGCTGTAGGAAATTTTCCGCTGATGACTTCTCATATATGATGAAAATCAGATTTTGTATGCGACCACCACAGGATCCCGGAAGTAGATGGCGTGATTGACTCCATATGATGGAATCGACCATAGATCAGTTCTACGTACTTGTGGGTACACAGAGAAGACCTTAGGAAAATTCGATAGGGTCCCAGGAGCCCTTGGATCAAATGTTTCTGATCTCGCGGACAAGATGGGTCACTAAAGTCTATATAAACAAGGAAACCCTATTTTAGAGAGGGCAAAGCCTATGAGTAACGGGTCTTGCTTCACTCGTTAGAAGTAAGTTTTCCTTTATATTAATTTAAATCACAATATAACACCCGAGCAACGGCGCTTCCATATTTTTGGACATGTTGCGCCATAGAGCTCTGCAACTAGGTGCTACCATGCTCATACGCAAGTGCTACCTGAAAGTGTTACTTTTTGAAATAATCTTGCCAAAGATTTATTTTTTGAAATAGTTTAGCTAAACGGTTATTTTTTGAGGTACTATTGATGGTCACTAATGACGGCCACGATGATGGCACCTTAGGGCGCTCCTTTGATTCATAGAATAGAAAATGTATAAGAATAGAAAAAATGCATAGAATTAGGATGTCATGCCTACTTGAATCCTATATGAACATGAAGTATGTTTAATTGTAGCAAAGAATTTTTTTCACGAGGTCTGATCTAATATTTTTTCTATAGATTTTGCACTATAAGATTCCTATAGAATTACTTTCTATAGGACATGTTTCTGTAAATCAAACAACCTATAAAAGAAAAAATTCATATATCTAAATCTTACACAATTCCTCTACAAATCCTACAGATCAAATTAAGAAGCTCTTAGCATATATGTTTATTCCCGCTGAACAACGCACAAATCTTCCATCATCTGCCTCACACAAGTCTCAACCCAACCCAACAGGGAAGGCCGAATTGAAGGACAGGGCGATGCCGGGTTCCGTAGCATAGGACGTACGTTTGCACACGAGTGCGCGGCGCACTGGCGGCTCCAAACTTCTCAGGCTCTCACGCACGCACGCCGAGACACAAGTCCTATAAGAACCACCGCAGCTGCCACGAAACATATCGCACCACACACCCCTCGCTTGGCTCTAGCTAGCCCAACTCTGCGGCACCGGGGCGAGAGCAGCATCAAGCAGCAAGCACGGCGAGAGCTCGGCTGCAGCTGGACCGCCGGTGATGCAGGGCGAGGAGAAGAAGGGGAAGGTGAAGAAGGGGTGGCTGGCGGTGATGGTCGACGAGGACCAGCGGCGGTTCGTCATCCCCATCGCCTACCTCTACCACCCGCTCTTCCGCCGGCTGCTGGAGGCGGCGCGGGACACATACGGCTACCACTCGTCCGGTCCGCTGCGCCTCCCTTGCTCCGTCGACGAGTTCCTCCGCCTGCGCGCGCTCGTCGAGCGGGACACGCACTCGTCCTCGTCGTCGCACCGCGTGCACATGGCCCCGTGCACCCGCGCTAAGGTCACGTCGTGATCGATGATCGGCTGTGAGCACGACGACGATGAGCACCGGAGGGCGTGCGCTGGACTACGTACGCTCATCCGCCGATACGGATAGTCGGATACATGCGTGTACCATGGAGAGAGAGGAGAGGGTACGCGATTAGTCTGGGACGATGGTTTTGGCCTTCTTTTCCTTCCGATTTTTGCACATACATGTATACTGATTGATTGACAGACATACCGATGTATATATAAACACTTGGATTCACAGTCGTCATAGCCAGGCTTAACGACAGGCAGATTTGAATTGATTAATTCCCTTCTCTTTTGCAAAGTTCAAGACCAAACAAAACAAGGTCGAGCTCGGAATGACTGTCAAACAGGCCATGAAACGAGATCAGGCTCGGCAGGCAGGCGTCAAGTTAGATATAGGCTGACGCTACGTACAGAGCTATTAATTATACAGATTAATTTCCCCCTTCGCTACCTCATGTCCATCGAGTTGCAGCAGGACAGCATCATATTATGCTCCAGTTAATCATGGAGGATGGGGTCCTTGGGGAATTTCCGATGCCGCGTTTCTTTCTGCTGGTCGATTCATGTCGTGTCCTTCGTTGTGGATTCAGCAATCAGCACCAGGTCGGGGAGAGGGATAGAGCAAGAGGGAGACAGGCAGCATTGGTCTGACCCCTCTTCGTCACTCCTAAGAACATCTCCACCAGCACAACGTAAACGAACATTTTATATTTATTTTGGTCTGCGTGGAAAAAAGGTATGTCCTCAACCCATCGACCGGATGCACAGTGGCTGGTCTGTTCCACACGAACGCATTTCTTGATCAAATTTAGGTGAGCTTTCCGTCACAGAAATTACTGCTTAGAAATACCCTTCCTCAAACCCCACAATTTGTGGGAGCTTTGAGCACTCGGTACGTTCGTTTTTTGCGTTTATACGGACATTGTGGTCTGTCGGTTCTTGTGGCCTGCTTAACCTCTCTCTCCTCCATAAATTAATGTATGTCCCATGTGCTACCCACATAAAAAGATTCTACTCCTATCTCCTCCCTAAATTAATGCATGGTCCATACGGCTCTAATGTTTGCAGGCAAAAAATAGCACTGCCGCTAGGGCAGGGGATGCATACAAACAAGTTGAAAAAGGGACTAATTTTGTGTGCACGGTCCGATGCAAACAGACATAAGTCGTGTCTGAAATGCGGTGCTTTATTTTAGGTGCAGACACCTGCTCCCCAATTTGGAGAGAGGGTGCATACACCAATGGCCATGATAAGAATCCCAAAAAAAATTAACAAATGAAAGTAAATGAACTTCAAAATTTCCTTCAAATTTAGGTTTATTTATAAAACTTTAATGAAATCTAACCTAAATTACATAAACCCTAGTATACTGGTTTTCGGTTGGGGCGCGCGACAGGTCTGCTTCATCACTGTTCTTCCCCTTCACCGCCACCTCCCGCGCTCGCATCTCCACCCTTGCTTCGTGCATATGGCGGTGCAGCATCGCTGCATGCATCACCGGAGTTTCTCGGCGACGTTGCGCACCCCAGGCGGGATCCCTCATTCTGGGCGAGCCATGCTTGCTCGCGGGCGGCCGCCTCGGCCTGGAGCTGAGCGTTGAGATCAAGAAGCCTTTGTAGCTTGGCCGCCATGAAGAGGCGACATGTCTCCTCCGTGTACGTCCGCTCGCGTGAGATTTGGATGGCATGCTCGAAGTTGCTGATGACGACGCTCGCAGATGTCGTCACCTTAGGACTCCAAGAGCATAGTATCATAGTTAGAGAAGCTTTTTCCCCCACAAGGGTGACTCGAGGATTTATATCAAACTCTCGGAGAATTGGCTTAGAGGTATCTCATTTTCCTCTTCTTCTAGCAACCATGCAAAGCAAAAAAAAAAATCTTGTATCCCCAACTCCACCGTGTGATTGTCAAGCACACAAGGTTTTGTATTCGTGATTATAGATGAAAGAGAAAGAAGTAATAAAAGTAAAGTAAAGTAAATAAACTATGTAAACTAGATAAAAGCGGTAAAGAGGTAGTTGTTTTTGGATTCCGTGCGTGTTTAAGTAAAGAAAGTATTTTTGTATTTTCGGATTAAAATAGTGCTGCAAGTAGAAAATATGATAAATGTAATGGAAAGGTGTTTCTTATGATTAAAATTGGGTTAGGTTCATGGGTTCACTTCACTTGTCTACTCTCTTTTTAAGTTGTAGTGGAATCTAACAATTCATCAATGAGATAATATAGGTGAAACTTCAATGTGTGTTTGATAAGCATTTGTATGGGCATCACGTCCTAACATAAAGATGATGCAACACATCTCTCTTATACTCCAAAAGAAAGGAAAAACTTCAAGCAATCTTGTATTAAAAAATAACAGAGCGTAGCATTAAATACTTTGACATGATATTTGAATATCAAATATGCTACCTTGAACAAACAAATTATCACTATTGTCACATGATAAACAAATGCTCTCAACGAGACAAAAAAAAGGAGAAAACCCTTCTAAATTCACTACATGTGCAAAGTTAGCCTACATTTGACAGAAAAAATAAATGCTCTCAACAGATGCACTATCCACAAACACAAAGGAAAAAATCACTGCATTTCATAAAACATAACTTTGGACATTACCATGCATAACTTCTTGCAACTGACCAGACCTAGGTTGTCCTCATTGTTGGCACATTCACAAAACCTTCTACCTTATATGTAACTGCCATGACTCCCAAAACTATGACATCATCCAAAAAAAACAGAACTACAAATGTGCCAACAATGTGGTAGATGCATGACATTGGATAGAGCCATGTGGTCTTTTTGACTAGTGGCATGTCATCATTTTGCCTACTCAAAACTACACTTGCTACATCCATCCCACCCTGTGTGGTTCACGCATCCGAGAAAAACGTTGTGTGGGTAAAAAATGTGCTACATCCCACATACATTGAACACTAGTATGCAAAACCTTCACACCTATCTGGACTACCTGGCTACATTTTATGGAAAATCCACTATATCCATTGCACAAACAACCATGACATGCGATGTACCTTCCAGATAACTTGCAGACAAAGCAGATGTGGCTCTAGAAAAAGCACAGAGGCACATCCCCCACCCCCACCTTCACACCTATCTGGGCTGCCTAGCTACATTTTATGAAAAATCCACTACATCCACTACAAAAACAATCAGGCCATGGGATGTACCTTCCAAATAACCTGCAGACAGAGCAGTTCTGGCTGTAGAACAAGTACATAGGCATACAAAATGAACACTATCATGAGAACCAACCTAAGGTTGGGTGGTTAGGAGGGTGGTTGTACCCCCAACCCACCAGAGTTCAAATCTCAGGTTTGACATCTGTGTGTCTCATTAAGGCGTAATATTCATTCAGTGGGAGGCGACGCTCCCGTCGATAGCGAGGCGTCAGTGGTGACCTCGTCAATTTCAAGATCCCCGCCGGCTCAGCCTTTCGAAGGTGCTCATAGGGGTAGGGTGTGCGTGTGTGCGTTCATGGGGGTGAGTGTATGCGCGTGTATGTGAGCGTCTGCATTTGTACTGTGTTTTTCAAAAAAAAATGAACACTATCATGCAAAGCCTTCGCATCTGACTGGGCTACTAGCTACATACCATGGGTAAAAACCAACTACATGCACTACAAATTCTACCATCTGGAAGCTATCTAGAAGGGGATTACCTTCTAGAGAGCCTTCATATGGTAGATGTCGGACCAAATCTGGGGCTAGAAAAAGGTTCAGCACCTGGCGATGTAGACGAAGAGGATGTATTAGATGGCCCCCGCCTGAGTTGGCAGCGAGGATGAAGCATGATGGAAACATCTCTGCCAAGCCGCCCCGCTCTCGCCGCTCCCTCCCCCCGCTCCACCAACGCCAACCACCGCTCGCCTTCCACCCCTTGCGAGATGCAACTCTGGTGAACAACGACGATCTAATTTCTGACTGAATCGAAACAGGGAAATCGCCTGAGCGCGATTTCAGCGAGGATGTAAGAGAGACGGAGAAATGAGATTGTTCTCTCTCCTTTGTCCTGACTCGGTGGCACGCATTTCGAAAATGTTTGTCTGGAGACTGGGCCCGGTCGGAGATAGAGCGCCGCTCGGCGCGGAAGGTTGGATATGCATATCGCGGTCCAGACGCCTCACTACGGGACTAGCTACAGTGAGGTTAGAGTAGAAATTGATTTCCCGATTATGTAAAGCCGCAACGTGCAAATCCCATAGACGCTACTATACCAGGGTAGGTCTGCGCGTATTATTATTTGCGTGCCGAGAGGCCGATGCGCGTCCGAGATTTTGACCAGAAGCCGGTGTATAGCCTAGGACCCGTTTGGTAGTCTGGGCCGAAATTCAGCATCACTGCGTCAGGGGGAAGAACCCACATGTGTGTTTTAGATGGGCCACGGGCCCAGAATGGCCCGTTTGGTGGTTTCAGTTGCGTCAGTCAGTACCCAAGTGCTAGTTTGTTTGGATGGTTGGAAAAAATGTGACATCTGTAATCAACCAAAGCACATGTGTTTGGTTGCTATTTTAGACATACAACTTTTGCTTCTCCTCGTCACATTCAAATATGGTAGCCTTAACGTCACACAATGGCCACAAAAACGATCATAAGCATACTACACAGATATATAGACATGGAACATAGTACTTAGTACCTAATCCTAACGTTAGAATGGTAAGACGCCTACTTAAACCTGGAGGTAGACTAGCTAGGTCCAAAATCAATGTTCAGCAGTTTGTAGAGGCCAACATTACAGGCACGCACTAGTAGGGAAAGGCTCTTCAGTGGCCCACCAAACCTAGTATTCTGTAGTGCATGGGCAGTGCACCACAGAATTCATGCCACTCAAATGTTAATTTTGTGGCGCACCAGCCCATGCGCCACAGAACATATTTAGTGGTGCATGCGTTTGTGATACGCCACAAAAATAGGTGCGCCAAAGAATGTCTTGTAGGTGCGCCACAGAATTTGTTACATGTATATACGATTTTTTTACTACACGTTGTACAAATACATGTTTTATATAGCAATTATACAGGTATAATACAAACAGCAATTATACAGGTATAATATAAACATCAATTATACATACACATTACTATATCATCACATTACTTACAGCCCGAGTGACATAGGCATCTCCAATGGGTCTGCCGAAGATGGTACCTGGGGTTTACTAAAGGCCCATGATCCGAAGATTACGAAGCCCGGAACATAAAGCGTCGACTATGGAAGTTATAGATGTATTAGGAATAGACTTGTAATTGTACGGGACGAACTCAAAAAGTCTCCCGCTGTTTGTAACGTGTACATCACGAAACCCTCGGCTCCACCTCCTATATAAGGGCGAGTCGAGGGAGAAAGAAAGGATCAATCTCGTTGTCAACTCAACTCTAGTTTTTAGCTGTCGAGTACATTTTCGGCTGAAACCTTCGAGATCTACTTGCCCTCAACTTCTGTGAAACTCAAGTCTACAATTTGTAGGCATTGAGAAGTTAATACCTTATCAATTGGCGTCGTCTGTGGGAATGAGAGGCGACAAGGAGTTGATCTCGATGGCACCATCAACGTCTTCGACAACATCGTCAACTTCATCGGTAGCAAGCAACGCGATGGATGGAGGTAAACAGATCAAAACCGATCTCGTTGGTTTTATACCTCACCCTCCCGCCCGTGTGGATGCATATGCGCACCTGGAGGAGCCAATGGAGATGACGTTCGGAAGCTTCCACTTTCGCGTTGATGTCTACGGGTGCTTCTATTCTTGTAGACAGTGTTGGCCCTCCAAGAGCAGAGGTTTGTAGAACAGCAGCAAGTTTCCCTTAAGTGGATCACCCAAGGTTTATCGAACTCAGGGAGGAAGAGGTCAAAGATATCCCTCTCAAGCAACCCTGCAATCACGATACAAGAAGTCTCTTGTGTCCCCAACACACCTAATACACTTGTCAGATCTATAGGTGCACTAGTTCGGCGAAGAGATAGTGAAATACAAGTGGTATGAATGAATATGAGCAGTAGTAACGGTGCCAGAAAAGTGCTTGCTGGCATGCAGTTGATGGTAGTAATATTGCGGGAAGTAAAGATGCGAGTAAAACAATGAAACAAGCGATGATTGCAGTATTTGGAAACAAGGCCTAGGGATCATACTTTCACTAGTGGACACTCTCAACATTGATCACATAAATAAATAAGTTATCCTCCTTTGTGATACATATACTCTTGTTTAATAATGAACACCATTCGTTGTGTATGGCTACAAGAGCACCTCAATGCCGGAGTTAACAAGCTCCACAACATTCGACATTCATATTTAAGTAACCTTTAGAGCATAATAGATCTTTGCAATTTAAACCGAGTACTAACATAGCATGCACACTGTCACCATCACACTATGAAGGGGAAATAAATCACATCAATACTATCATAGTAATAATTAACTCGATCCATAACCTACAAGAGATTATGATCATAGCCTACGCCAAGTACTACACGATGCACACACTGTCACCATTACACCGTGAAGGAGGAATAGACTACTTTAATAACATCACAAGAGTAGCACATAGACTAATAGTGATACAAAGCTCATATGAATCTCAATCATGTAAGGCAGCTCATGAGATCATTGTATTGAAGTACATAGGAGAGAGATTAACCACATAGCTACCGGTACAGCCCTTAGCCTCGATGAAGAACTACTCCCTCCTCATGGGAGACAGCGGCGTTGATGAAGATGGCGGTGGTGTCGATGGAGGAGCCTTCCGGGGGCACTTCCCCGTCCCGGCGGCGTGCCGGAACAGAGACTCTTGTCCCCCAGATCTTGGCTTCGCGATGGCGGCGGCTGCGGAAAGTTTCTCGTACCGTGGCTTTTCCGTATCGAGGTTTTAGGTCAGGGACCTTTAAATAGGCGAAGAGGCGGAGTCGGAGGGCTGACGAGGCGGTGACACAATAGGGGGGCGCGGCCCAGGCCCTGGCCGCACCACCCTATCATCTGGTGGCCCTGTGGCTCTCCTCTGCTGGCTCTCGGGTGTTCTGGAAGCTTCGTGGAAAAATAGGATGCTGGGCATTGATTTCGTCCGATTCCGAGAATATTTCCTTACTAGGATTTACGAAACCAAAAACAGCGAAAAACGAGCAAGCGGCCCTTCGGCATCTCGTCAATAGGTTAGTTCCGGAAAATGCATCAAAACGATATAAAGTGTGAACAAAACATGTAGGTATTGTCATAAAACTAGCATGGAACATCAGTAATTATAGATATGTTTGAGACGTATCAAGCATCCCCAAGCTTAGTTCCTACTCGCCCTCGAGTAGGTAAACGATAACAAGAATAATTTCTGAAGTGACATGCTACTTACATAATCTTGATCATACTATTGTAAAGCATATGAGATGAATGCAGCGATTCAAAGCAATGGTAAAGACAATGAGTAAAAAAATGAACCATATAACAAAGACTTTCATGAATAGTACTTTCAAGACAAGCATCAATAAGTCTTGCATAAGAGTTAACTCATAAAGCAATAAATTCTTAGTAAAAGCATTGAAGCAACACAAAGGATGATTAAGTTTCAGCAATTGCTTTCAACTTGTAACATGTATATCTCATGGATAATTGTCAACACAAAGTAATATAACAAGTGCAATAGGTAAACATGTAAGAATCAATGCACACAGTTGATACAAGTGTTTGCTTCTAAGATAGAAAGAATGGGTAAACTGACTCAACAATAAAGTAAAAGATAGGCCCTTCGCAGAGGGAAGCATGGATTACTATTTTTGTGCTAGAGCTTTTCATTTTGAAAACAAGAAACAATTTTGTCAACGGTAGTAATAAAGCATATGTGTTATGTATAAGATGTCCTATAAGTTGCAAGCCTCATGCATAGTATACCAATAGTGCTCGCACCTTGTCCTAATTAGCTTGGATTAACACGGATTATCATTGCATAGCATATGTTTCAACCAAGTGTCACAAAGGGGTACCTCTATGCCGCATGTACAAAGGTCTAAGGAGAAAGCTCGCATTGGATTTATCGCTTTTGATTATTCTCAACTTAGACATCCATACCGGGACAACATAGACAACAGATAATGGACTCCTCTTTAATGCATAAGCATTCAACAACAATTAAAATTCTCATAAGAGATTGAGGATTAGTTGTCCAAACTGAAACTTCCACCATGAATCATGGCTTTAGTTAGCGGCCCAATGTTCTTCTCTAACATTATGCATACTCAAACCATTTGATCATGAAAATCGCCCTTACTTCAGACAAGACGAACATGCATAGCAACTCACATGATATTCAACAAAGGTAAAAGTTGATGGCGTCCCCGAAACATGGTTACCGCTCAACAAGCAACTTATTAAGAGATAAGACACATAAGTACATATTCTTCACCACAATAGTTTTTAAGGCTATTTGTCCCATGAGCTATATATTGTAAAGGCAAAGAATAGAATTTTAAAGGTAGCACTCAAGTAATGTACTTTGAAATGGCAGAGAAATACCATGTGGTAGGTAGGTATGGTGGACACAAATGGCATAGTTTTTGGCTCAAGGATTTGGATGCACGAGAAGAATTCCTCTCAATACAAGGCTAGGCTAGCAAGGTTGTTTGAAGCAAAATCAAGTATAAAATGGTGCAGCAAAGCTTACACATGAACATATTGCAAGCATTATAAGACTTTACATCATCTCCTTGTTGTTCAAACACCTTAACCAGAAAATATCTAGACTCTAGAGAAACTAATCATGCAAACCAAATTTTAACAAGCTCTATGTAGTTCTTCATTAATAGGTACAAAGTACATGATGCAAGAGCTTAAACATGATCTATATGAGCACAACAATTGCCAAGTATCAAATTATTCAAGCCATTATACCAATTACCACATGCAGCATTTTATGTTTCCAACCATATAACAATGAACGAAGCAGTTTCAACCTTCGCCATGAACATTAAGAATAAAGCTAAGAACACATGTGTTCATATGCAACAGCGGAGCGTGTCTCTCTCCCACACAAGCATTTATTCAGAGAATGAAAATAACGAAACGAAAATAAAAGCACACAGACGCTCCAAGTAAAGCACATAAGATGTGACCGAATAAAAATATAGTTTCAAGAGAAGAAACCTGGTAAGTTGTCGATGAAGAAGGGGATGCCTTGGGCATCCCCAAGCTTAGATGCTTGAGTCTTCTTGAAATATGCAGGGATGGACCACGGGGGCATCCCCAAGCTTAGACTTTTCACTCTTCTTGATCATAGTATATCATCCTTCTCTCTTGACCCTTGAAAACTTCCTCCACACCAAACTCAAAACAAACTCATTAGAGGGTTAGTGCATAAACAAAAATTCACATATTCAGAGGTGACACAATCATTCTTAACACTTCTGGACATTGCCCAAAGCTACTGGAAGTTAATGGAACAAAGAAATCCATCCAACACAGCAAAAGAGGCAATGCGAAATAAAAGGCGGAATATGTCAAAACAGAACGAGTCCGTAAAGACGAATTTTTAAGAGGCACCGGACTTGCTCGGATGAAAATGCTCAAATTGAATGAAAGTTGCGTACATATCTGAGGATCACGCACGTAAATTGGCAGATTTTTCTGAGTTACCTACGAGAGAGGCATATTGAAATTCGTGACGAGCAAGAAATCTGTTTACTGCGCGATAATCCAAATCTAGTATTGACTTTACTATCAAAGACTTTACTTGGCACAACAATGAAATAAAATAAAGATAAGGAGAGGTTGCTACAGTAGTAACAACTTCCAAGACTCAAATATAAAACAAAGTTGTTGTAGTAAAATAAATACATGGGTTATCTCCCAAGAAGCGCTTTCTTTATAGCCATTAAGATGGGCTCATCAGTTTTAATGATGCACTCGCAAGAAATAAGAGTTGAAGCAAAAGAGAGCATCAAGAAGCAAATTCAAAACAAATTTAAGCCTAACATGCTTCCTATGCATAGGAATCTTGTAAATAAACAAATTCATGAAGCATGATGCAACAAGCATAGAAAGATAAAAACAAGTGTAACTTCAAAAAAATTAGCATATAGAGAGGTGTTTTAGTAACATGAAAATTTCTACAACCATATTTTCCTCTCTCATAATAACTTTCAGTGGCATCATGAACAAATTCAATAATATAACTATCAAATAAAGCATTCTTATCATGAGTCTCATGCATAAAATAATTACTACTCCCAACATAAGCATAGTCATTCTTATTAATTGTAGTGGGAGCAAATTCAACAAAGTAGCTATCATTATTATTCTCATCATCATAATAAAATTTACTCTCCATAGTAGGCGGCACCAAAAGACCACTATCATTATAATCATCATAAATAGGAGGCAAAGTATCATCAAAGAAAATTTTCTCCTCAATGCTTGGGGGACTAAAAATATCATGCTCATCAAAACCAGCTTCCCCAAGCTTAGAATTTTCCATATCATTAGCAACAATGGTGTTCGAAGCGTTCATACTAATATCATTGCTACTAGCATGCAAATAAGGTTCCATAGGTTTTTAAATTTTCGTATTAAACCATTCATGTCTTGACTCAGGAAATAGTACAAAAAGCTCACAGATGTTTTCCATTATGCCTTACTAGTGTAAAACAAGAAACAAAAAGATGCAATTGCAGGATCTAAAGGAAATAGCTTCGAACACTCACACAACGGCAACAGAAAAGTACTTTACCTGGGACCGGAGTATGAGTGCCTTTTACCTTTCCTCCCCGGCAACGGCGCCAGAAAAGTGCTTGATGTCTACGGGTGCTTCTATTCTTGTAGACAGTGTTAGGCCTCCAAGAGCAGAGGTTTGTAGAACAACAGCAAGTTTCCCTTAAGTGGATCACCCAAGGTTCATCGAACTCAGGGAGGAAGAGGTCAAACATATCCCTCTCAAGCAACCCTGCAATCACGATACAAGAAGTCTCTTGTGTCCCCAACACACCTAATACACTTGTCAGATGTATAGGTGCACTAGTTCGACGAAGAGATAGTGAAATACAAGTGGTATGAATGAATATGAGCAGTAGTAATGGCGCCGAGAAAAGTGCTTGCTGGCGTGCGGTTGATGGTAGTAATATTGCGGGAAGTAAAGATGCGGTAAAACAAGTAAACAAGCGATGATTGCGGTATTTGGAAACAAGGCCTAGGGATCATACTTTCACTAGTGGACACTCTCAACATTGATCACATAAATAAATAAGTTCTCTTCCTTTGTGCTACATATACTCTTGTTTGATAATGAACACCATTCGTTGTGTAGGGCTACAAGAGCACCTGAATGCCGGAGTTAACAAGCTCCACAACATTCGACATTCATATTTAAGTAACCTTTAGAGCATAATAGATCTTTGCAATTTAAACCGAGTACTAACATAGCATGCACACTGTCACCATCACACTATGAAGGGGGAATAAATCACATTAATACTATCATAGTAATAATTAACTCGATCCATAACCTACAAGAGATTATGATCATAGCCTACGCCAAGTACTACACGATGCACACACTGTCACCATTACACCGTGAAGGAGGAATAGACTACTTTAATAACATCACAAGAGTAGCACATAGACTAATAGTGATACAAAGCTCATATGAATCTCAATCATGTAAGGCAGCTCATGAGATCATTGTATTGAAGTACATAGGAGAGAGATTAACCACATAGCTACCGGTACAGCCCTTAGCCTCGATGGAGAACTACTCCCTCCTCATGGGAGACAGCAGCGTTGATGAAGATGGCGGTGGTGTCGATGGAGGAGCCTTCTGATGGGGTTCGTAGCATAGAAAACAAAAAAATTCCTACCGCAAAGACGAATAAATCCAAGATCTAATCTATGGAACACCCAAGATCTAATCTACAAGATCGAAGCAACGAGATGGAGATGAGACTAACCCTCGAAGATTCCAAAGCCTACGAGATTAATCTCGTTGTTGGTGTAGACGATCGTCCCCGGTGCTGCAATCCGGCAGCACTTCCGTACTCGGTCGCGCGTACGGTGTCGATGAAGCTCCTCCCTCTCCCGTTCCAGCGGGCAGCGGAGGTGTGGTAGATCTCCTCGGAATCCCAGCAGCACGACGGCGTGGTGGTGGAGGTGGAGGAGAAATTTCTGCAGGGCTTCGCCAAGCCTGCGCGGGGAAGAAGGAGGAGGGAGAGAGGGGCGGCTAGGGCTTGGGGGGATGATGTGCTGCGCCCCAGCCCTCCCCTCCCTCTTATATAGGCGTGGGGGCTGCCTTGGCCCCTCCTCCAAGCCCAAGGGTCGGCCAAAACAAGGGGGGAACTTCCCCCCCCCAAGTTAAGTCCCTATTTTCAAGGGATTTGATCTTATCCACTTGGTACAACCACATGGGCCTTGGGGGCTGGTGTGCATGGCCCATGTGGGCCTATGCGACCCCTCCGGTCCATGTTGGTCGTCCGGGATAGGTGGGCCCCACTATGGTACCCTCCGGAACCTTCTAGAACCTCCGGTACAATACCGAAAAATCCCGAACTTTTCCGGTAAACCTGAAAATGACTTCCCATATATGAATCTTTGGATTTAGCACTCCTTCTTTGGTATGCCGGGATCCAACAACGATATCAACGTCTTGCAGTGCTCGCCGATCTTCTCCAAGCTTGTTGAGGGTCATGCTCCCCCGGTTAACTTTGTGATCAATGGCTGGCAGTACAACAAGGGGTACTATCTTGACCTAGCCCTCCCGAAGGAGGTGGAGTTTGTCGAGGAAGAAGAAGATTGCCGAAAGGACGTTGAGCGTGCATTTGGTGTCCTCCGGTAGAGATTTGATGTAGTCTGATTCCCCGCTTTGACTTGGTCCAAAGATCAGATGTGGGAGGTGATGAACTGTTGTGTGTGCTTACACAACATGATTATCGAGAATGAGCGAAAGTATCTGGTTCCTCTGAGCAAACAAGCTACACCATATGAAAGAGAGGGTCTTCTTGCACAGTCTAACCACCAGGTGCCGGCATCGTGGGCTGCGTTCATCGCTATGCGTCAGGAGATTCGAGACTCCACAATGCATCAACAGCTGCAGGATGATCTGGTGGAGCACATATGGACGCTTCGAGGCAACACCAACTAGTTTTCATTTGATTTGTTTGAAAACTTGTCATGTTTTATTTGTAAAAATAAGCCAAATGTTGAGAAAACTGGTCAAATTCACCGAACTATGCTAGATATTTGATTTTGGACGTTTCCAAACTAACGAGTGTCTACCGGGGAGACGACTGTAACTTCGACGCTCCCCAGTAAAAAGTTTCGTCCAATCCGACACTATTTACCATCGGATTTGACCGTGAAGAGCGCCAACGGCTGAAGATGCTCTCATATATAGGCACCACATGCCCGGCGGAGTACGGCTGCCGTCTCATCCGTCTCGGCGATTAGCCGATTGAACAAGGGACCGTGTCGATCCGGTCATCTCGAGTACTGAACCTACGACAAGCGATGGGACTCTCCGTGTCACCATCGTTTATCTCTTAACCAAGAATATTGCAGACCGGTTTGATCATTACGCGCTCGGAATCGTGTACGTTCATACTGGTAGAATGGCTGGTGGCCTCATATAAGGCACGACATGATCGGCCATTTTACCCACGGAACATGAAAAGCTTAGGTCGGAAAGAACTACCGCGTTCAAAAAGATGCCACAAGAACTCAGTGCGCGTTGCTCTCGTGCTAGTAGTGCGTCGAAAGGTGTTGCGTGGCCGCAAAACGAATGATCGGCTAGCAATGCTGGTGCCGGTGGTGTAACTGTAGATGGTCGATGGGATCGAATCGGTGGTGTTATCCGGCGTGTTCGCTGAGAGCGACGGAGCCACGGGAAGCAGACAACCGACGTGACCCCGTCGATCGGAAGCCACCACAATCATCATCCCTATCGTCGTCATCGGCATCGTTCAACACTGGCAAGGGAAATATTCCTTCCAAAAGCTTCGGCGGCGCTGACCATTGGTGGCCGTCCTGCTCACCAGTCCCAGAGATAGAAATGCCGATGGAGAAGGTCGATACAGAGACATATACATTCAGGAGCTGTGCACACGCTTCGTGGTCGACCGGGCGCGGCAGTGGGCGTTGCCGGGGACGAGAGAGATGCCAAACGAACACGGCGAGAGCATTTTTGGGGCCGGCCAGGCCGCACCGCCAACCAGAGCCGAAGGAGAGGCTCGCATGGGCTTTGGCGGCGGCGCCCCGGATCCGGCGAATCGCCTGCCAAATATGCCGGGAAAAGTAAGTCTCGGGCGCGTCTGGAAAAGTCTCCGGCGATATGGCATGATAAGGGACAACGCTCGCGACAGGTAGTTGGGCTGTGGGGATGATGAGTGATCTGCGCTTGCCTTCGACCCGTCGTCGTGGTACGGAGGGAGATGGATGACGGTACTGCCTGTGTTTTGGGCAAATCCTAATATCCTATACCAGATTGCTATGCCCCGGTTAGCCGGGAACTAAGTTAGGGCAAAATCAACTCGACGACCGTTAGACTTGCATCATGATTCGTGCATATGAAAATTACATTGCATATCATTTTGCCTTAGTTGGACGTGAGTTACACATCAAACTAGGTTGATCGAACCGCCAATCCTATATGACGACTAGGTCGGCACGCCGCACCCCCGCGTGCGGTATAGGACGGCCTGATCGGCCCAATTTGCTTTTTTTCTTTATTCTTGTTTTCTTTTTTTTGTTTTCTGTTTCTTTTTTCTTTCCGGTTTCTTTTTTATTTCTTAAGTTTTTTTTTGAAAAATGTGCATTTTTAAGAAATTAATTTTAGAAAAAAAATTAATATAAAATGTAAAAATGTAAAAAATGTCGAATCTCAAAAATATTCATATTCAAAAAATATTCAAATTTTATAAAAAAAGAAATTTTCGTATAAATGTTCAATCTAGAAAAATGTTCAATCTCGAAAAAAGTTCAAGTTCAAACAAATTTCAAGTCCAAAAAGTGTTCAAATATTTAAAATTGTTCAATTTTAAGATGTATTCAAAAAATGTTCAATTTTAAATTTGTTTATATTTCCAAATTTGTTCAGATTCAGATTTTCAAAATATTTTCAAACTTTACAAAACTTTAAAAAAGGAAAGCTAAAGAAATAATACATCAGAAAAAAAGCGAAAAAAGGAAAACGTTGTGGGAATACATCATTAGCCTACTTGAATTTTGTTACATAATTTTTGAAATATATAAATATAATTTTAAAAAAAAAAAATTCACTAAAAGCACTGGTGCCCATGACCCAAAACGACTTTTCGCAGTTATTTAAAAATACTCCAAACACATACTGCCTCTATAAAAAAATAAATGTTTTAGTTTTATCTAGATATGGATGTACATAAACATATTTTAGTTGCACACACATCCATATCTAGAAAAACTTGAGACACTTACTTTTAGATGGAATTTTTAGACGGGGGAGTATATGCCAAAAGGTGGCCCTGTCGAATCAGGAGACACCTATTGGATCCGTTACAACCAAAATAAGGTTCCTAGACAAAGTACACTACAATGCACACATCCATATCTAAATTCTAAATAAAATTGCAACACTTAATTTAGAACAAAAGTAGTACACGTGAAGCATTGGAATATCAAGTACGCCCTACGAACAGCATGCAGGACCTAAGTTGCCAGGTCTACCTCAACCCAAGCACGGTAGCCCAATGCAACAGCACAAACATAGAACGCGATTGTCGCCCAAGACATGAATCCATGCTAGATTGTCATCCCTAGCTCCACAAAATGCAGCTTCCACAAGATGCTTTGGAAGAGAAATCGCCACATCAATGTCTACTCTATGAATAAAATGACAGGATGCACGCAAGCCCATTTCCGCCTGGACAGAGCAGGCACGACCCATCAACGCTCAAGCACAACCAATGCAAACAAAAAGGTTCAAGCACAACCAATGCAGAAAAAAAAAATTACCATTACAAAATGAACAGCTGTTCTACATTGCCAGTATAGCTTTGAACACCACCGACCACAACTGAGCACAGTTACAAATCTGGACGGCAAGCAGAAAACACCAGTCTCAGACCAAAAAATCTGGATCCAACATGCAAGTTAACATCTGAGTATCTGACAAACACGCCAGACTTGCTAGTTAACTTCCCCTTTGCTGTTATCTTGACAGCATAAATCAAGTTAACCCTAGGAACATGTTTAAAAACCTACTGGTTCCATCTAATCACCCAGTACGAACCAACATAGAAAAGAATAATCTTGATCAGTGCTAATACCAACTTCTCACTGGTACCTGGCTGCTCAACAGTGGTAGCTGATCCAGTCTATTCAACTGCTTTCACTGTCTCCATCCCTACAAATAACATGAATCAGACCTTGTTAGATACTGCTGTCTTCCCAATCATACGAAGGAACGTCACCACTGCAGTCATCCCAAGTTCCCTTCTTTTCTTCTACAACCAAAAAGCAATGGTAATTCTCACTATTTTTTGCATAACTACACTGTGCATTTGTAAAGGTAGGAATGTACAAAGAAAATTTACAAAAGCTGTACTCTAAACGACCAATCTATATACACAGGTGAGAGGCATCTTTGTAT
The DNA here is from genome assembly GCF_022539505.1 of Lolium rigidum. Classification (NCBI taxonomy): domain Eukaryota; kingdom Viridiplantae; phylum Streptophyta; class Magnoliopsida; order Poales; family Poaceae; genus Lolium; species Lolium rigidum. Next base: position 252,303,947 of record NC_061509.1, on the reverse strand, counting down.
AACCCCTGGTGGGGTGAAATGCACCTATGTTTGCATTGATCCAAGTGACCAGGCATTCTAGTCATGATCCCACACCAAACAATTCCACAATAGCACGGTTTGCATCATTCTACAGCTTGGTTCCGATGGTATCATTTGTTGCTGGTAATCCTCACGAGAAAAGCACATGACAGAACTGCTTGATGCTTGTGCTTTCCAGATGAGAACACTAAGCATGCAAACATTTTGCGGGTTTCCATGAGAGAAAATAACCATCTTGATCTCAAATGTGCCTATCCACCAGGCTCATGTGGTTCATGGGTTTGTGTATTCCGTTTCCATGGTTTCTCTTTAGAAAGAGAATCACGGGGAACATATACATATCCTTTTGGAAGGCGTTGGTTCTGCGTTGATGCTTGATCAGATGTCATAATAAGCTCCTTTTGAAAGGTTTCTATCTGCTGCAAAATCATGTGTTGTGCATTAGCTTGGTGTCAGAAATAATCAGACAACTGGCAAGAACAGTACAAACCTTATCTTTTATTTTCTGTTCTCCATCTTCCAATTTCTGTAGGGCACTCACTGATCTTTGTGGAAGTTGCTTGCCAGCAAGTGGTCCCCTCTCACTCAACTTCCGTTTGAAAGATATCAGTGTCCTTGAGCTATCAGCTGTGTTTCTCTCAGCATCTCCATTATTAAGAGAAAACCTGACGGTTTTCTTCCCAGAAATACTGCTATCCACCGTGACATCGTCAGATCTTTGCACGGTTCCACTGTATGATTTATTATTAACTGAAGTAGTGGCAGATTCTGAACTAGCTCCAGGTGCAAGGTAGGAGAAAACAACAGTATCCTTCGTTTTGGCGAGTATGTCATGGTCACACAGAACTGTCTCTCTCTGGCAAAATAATAACACGGTAAATAAGATTATGTTATGAATAGAAAATCATCAGGGCAAACTGTTCGCAACAGAAGATAAAATATTTGAGTAAGCTTTAGAGTGATGAATAAAAACAAAACTGGAAGGGGTATTCACATGCACAAAACCTAATACTCTCTTCAGTCTTGAATACAAGGCCACTATCAAAAGTGCAATTTGCATCTATACAAGGCCACTATCTCACCCCGAGAAGAATTGATTAGATTTCTACCTCGTACAATGATGCTCATTAATGTAAACGTTACATGCATCCATAGAGAAACGTTACATGCAAACTTTGTTTTCTTGGTATCTAGAAATTCAGATAGTGGGCTTGTATACAAAACTGGAGGGACAATAGGCGATGAAGCCATGACCAAGGGTGATTGTGACTGGGCTTTTCCTTTCCCTAATGTACTTACGATTTTTTTAGCAGTTACCAGGCTGGCTGACTATGCCAAATAGTATAATCGAATCTGATCAACAAATCTTCTAACAATTAAAGGTAAGATTTTAAAACCAATTGAAATGGAGTAAACGGCCACCAAAATATAATCAATTCAATTCAACCAATCCTGCTGCTAACAATTAAAGGTCAGATCTAAAACACAAACAACACCCCACCCCTTTTTCTGGGCACCAACCCAACCACATGCATGACTGCAGAACTGAAATTTATGGAGGTAACAACAGATGCTGCATGTCGACCAAAACCTCATAGGGTCAAGCAGCTGGGTACATGTTTGACATAAATTGGAAACAGTACATGATAACATTTTTCTAAAAAGTAGAAGAAAAAAGAATCAGTCAGGGAGAAAAGATGAGTTAACTGATTTGGCAAAGAGAAGTAGCACAAGAAGAGGACAGATGGGAAGGCAGAAGGGGCGCCCCCTTTGGAGTGGATGAGACAAAAGAGACAAGGTTCTTGGCTGATACAGGCTTTGGTTACTTTTTCCAGTTAGCTCCTTCTCCGAAGTGACAAATTGCGAATCGGAATCGGAGGAAGAAATAAACAACATATTTTCTCACTACGCAGATCATCAAACACTTACAGGATTACATGTTTCTGTGCACAGAAGTTCGAGACTTACTAAAAAAGAAAAAGAGCATACATAAAGAGACAACCCTGATCTTCGTAACTGAAAAAGCACGAACCATGGATCCAAATCGTTAATTCAGCGAATTGCGAATAAGGTAACGGTTGGAACGACTAGAGACATGGAAAATGAGTCCTTGTGCAAATCAGCAAAAGCTCTTTTCCGCAGACAGCTGCAGCTCGAGATATAGCTTGACTAGTATGCTTCTGCTCTCCAGGTTGCATGCACTCCATGCAGCAGGCACCAAGAACGTCGAACAGGTCGAGCTTGTGGAGACCAGCGGAGTGCCCATGTTTGTCCGGGTCAGGAAGGGACCTGGCATGGTCATGTGGTAGGGCATTGCAGGCTGACTTGGAGACACCTACCAGACACCAGCGTACAAGGCGCCGATCCGGTAAGGTGCTGGAGCAGGGGCGCCCAACATGTGTGGCGGGTGATGCCAGAGCAGAAAAGTGGGAAGAGGCGAGTCCACCAGCAGAGGCGTGTTTCCAGGGCATCGTGGCACAAAAAGGGGCAGAAGAAGTTCCCCAACTGGTTGCCTCAGTAGGGATGGAGTGAACTTGCGATGGATGTAGCGGCAATTGCTGCAAAACCGTTCATGAGACTGGTATCTTGGGGAATGGAGGTGGTTGCTGTGGATGTAGCAGGGGTGGCAACGGATGGGGTGGGAACGCATTTGGTGGTGGAAGTGGATGTGCTTTGTTGTCCTCCAGAACAGAGTTGTTCACCGATAAGGACTTAATCCGGTAACAGGTCCTGATGTGGGTTTCTGACGTCGAAGAAAGGTTCCGAGACTTAGAGAACTTTGTTTATTTCATTCCTTGATTCAAAGTGTTGCACAATGGCTCTTCATATAGGTGCCCTGAGACTTAGATAACTTTTGTTTATTTCATTGCTTGATTCAAAGAGTTGCACTATCACTTTTCATATAGGTGGCTCGACTTTTCGCACAAGATACAAACTTTTTCTATCTTTCTCACTTGACAAATCTTGCCTACTATGACAACTCTCTCCGTAACTTATTTCCATATCCTATGGTTATGTGATTCCTGCCTATTAAGACATGCTAAACATGGCCCATAACAATATCGTTCTGAAAATTCCAACACAACACCACCATCAAAGAAAACACCACAGATAAGGTTGTGAACTTTTAGATAGAAGTACAACAAAGCGAATTCTAACAAAACGCATATACAGTAGATAGATAAGGTTGTGAACTTTCAAATAAAAGTACAACAAAACGAATTCTAAGACGACACATATGATGTCTCATAAATTCGTATTGAGGTATTATTTCCAACTATTCTTGTAAAGAAAAAAGAAAGGATTCCTCATCCATAAAAAAAAAGATCTAGCCTCAAGATGTATTTCAATTTTCAAGGCACCAAACGAGAAGTAGAATTGATGGCCAGACATACCTTCACCTTCTCTCTCTTAATTACCCTCTCACACAAGAGGCGTAACTTTTCCAACTCAACCTGCAAATGATATAATAATGGCTCAATTGTCATTTAATCAATGTTCACTTAAAAGTAATGGCATTCCCTAGACACATCTTTTATCATAACATAAATATTGCACAAGCAAGGCTAGTACATCAGTTTGGAAGAATCATGTAGAACACAAAACACAGATGGTACAGCACCATAAATTGAACTAGCAGGTGCATCTCACCGACACAACTTAATATGTTTCAGTTATCTTTCAAAAGCACTCCATGATAAGAGAGAAACAATGAGAAGGGGTGGTGGGGGTGCTTTCGTGCTTGACATGACACTAACCACAATTAGTAGGGTTGATTTTTCAGCTTAGATGTCATTACTACATAGAAATAAAGGAAGATCTAAACAATAATAATCTAGTTACGTATCCAGCTCATTAATATGTTGCAGTAATAGAGCGCCACGCTGATATGATGTTATGTATCAAGCAGATAGAACAAATCATTTCCAAAATAAGTTTTTACTTGGTTCCTAATTGATAGTTTTTTAGTGTTAACCGAAATGCAGTTAAGAATAAGTAAATATGTATCAGGTAAACTAACCCTCATCCTTTTCAAGCTATTGAGTTCCTCAGGTCCATACTGCCAGGCATCAGTCTGTGTGAATTTCAAAGAGCAAAATAAGATACTGAAAATAGCTGTACCACGCGCAGGATTACTATAAATAACAAATATGCCCCTGGTGGTTAATGTTAGCAGGAAAATATGCATAGATAATCAAAGAAATCAAGCCTGCAAATTGGATACATAATTCTACTAACCCTTGCACATGCACATTGTTTGACCTCATTATGGTAAAACCGTAACGCCATGTTTAAGCTAACAATTTGCTATACATGTGCTGCAGGGGACCAAGTTCACTTCCTATTTCATATAGTAACATGTTTATTTGCATGATATAATGTTAATAATTAACCTAGTCGTAGGTACAAAAGAAAGAAATGGATTGCTCCAAAATAGTCTTGATGCTGCACTTACCTCTTTCTGCTCTGTGCTGTGTTTCGCACAGTATGCTTTGTGCTGCAACGTAGTCCCAAATCCTTTAATGTTCATGTAGAAACCAGCATCTCTAGCACAAGAAGGATGAAAAGTGGTCTGGCAGCCCTCACTATTGCACTGCATAGCAGAAAGAGAAACTTATCAAAACTAAGTATCTGGTCTCTTCATGCTCTAACTTACATAAACAGGCACAGGTGATACCTTGAGGCACACACCAACTTTGCTGATGCAGACACAACAAGTATCTTTCTCCCTTAGATAGATTAGAAGGGTTTCCTGATAGATACATTAAATAGCCAAATATCAAGATGATGCAGTATAATGTGAAATGAGAACACTGATGGATAACAACTGATTCTGATAATATAGACAGTAAAATGAAAGAGGAAGTTCTATTTATTTCTTAAAATGAACATCATATTAATGTGAACAACAAAACAACAGAGGAAATTTGATCTACTCTTGAAAATGAAAACTGGAAGGAATTGCAATGCTTAAAGGAGACGAGTGTACCATTCCGCTCACTGGATTATCTTGCCCTCTCATGTACTTGGTCTCCAACAACCACTAACAAAATATTACGAAAAAAAAAAGTTAAAACTGAAACTCATATGAAAACAGAAGATGAAAAAGATTGAAGTACCTCAGCACAGAAGGCATGAATCCACTGGTCATCTATAGTCTTTCTAAAAGCACCAGATGTTCCATGGCACAGAGCACATCGTACCATGGATACGTATTTGTCATTGCAGTCAGCTTCACCACTAGAGCTAACAGCTTCTGATGAAATATCTTCGCAGAGTTCACATTTCCACGGGCCAATAGATATCCCTAGATTTCTATAGCAATCTATGTGGACAGCAGCCTGTTCAACAGGTCAAAGTTAATAACACAATGGAGCATAATACCTCAAAACTCAACAGAATCAAAAGCACCTTGCATCTGGAGCAGACAAATATTCTGTTCAACACAGATTCACTCCGCAAGCAGACATCACAGTAGAGTGCATTTTCTTTTGATAAAATTGGCATATGGAAAGTGCCAAAGTTAGTAACTGGTGAAACTTTGCTGTTGAATGGCTTTGATGAATCCTTGGGCCGTGGTAGTGAAGGAGTCCGCTGGGCAACTCTTGAAGATCCAGCACCAAATTTTGGAGAAATCTATACAGGGTAACAGTAAATAAGATACATATCCTCTCAACAGAAATCATTTGTTAATTGACCAATAAAAATACAACAAGAAACTTTGTGAATAGCATGCAGTACATCATCATTTGCATCTTTTCTCACAGTGGAGTTACGTGAGGAGGCTGCAACAGCAGCTGCAGCTTCAGCTAGTACCGCCTGAGCTTCTTTATGTCTCTTCTCCTTTCTGCCACGTTTCTTAGCTTCTCTAACATCACGAAGAAAATGATTGACAAGGATGAAGTCCCATTTTCTTTTACTGAAAACATTCAACTCGCGAGAAAGATTCTGAACAACCTTCACTATTAAATCTTCTGCAAGAGTCAAACTTATAGTGATTCAGAAAAAGAAATACGCAATAACTTCATTATATAGGGACAGTTTCATTGACAGTGTTGACACGAAGGCCATTGACGTAAAACGAGCAACACAAGAATTGACAAGGTTTAATTATTCTAAAAACCACAGCAGAAGAGTAAAGGATACAAAGACTACATAAACAGAGGAAAAACTTACCATATCTATGCTTCAGAACCATAGCATTGTCAAGAAGCCTAGCTTGTAAGAACACCATTTCTCCTTCTACTTCATCATCAGGTGAATGATCAAGAATTCCCAAAGATTTTGCCTTAGAAATTTGGTCTGCCACATCAATTTCTGTTGTTTCCATTAGTTCTATTGAGGAATCCACGTGCCTTTTCTCACTGGAAGAACATAATTGTCCTTCTAGAAACATTTGACCCAAGAAAACAGATTCAGATAAAGCATGACAAGTCAAATTTCATTAAGAAAATTAAAGGTGCCAACAATATAGCTTAAAACTAGGTAATTATTTGGAGAAAGTATTAATAACTTACCAGAGTGATACTGTGCCTGCTTATTCTGCTTAAAAGTATGGTCCCAAAGATAAGCAATCTTTTCCTTGATAGATGGATGGATGTAAGAATGAGAATCATCAAAGCTGCATGACGCAAAAAAGGGGTCAACAACAACCCGGCAAAATAGGAGGACCTTTGTTCATGCAAAAAGAAAATGTGGTTTGAGACTAAATAAAGAATAGCAGACTAGGACAATAGGACAATACACAATTAGCTGGATTATTTACCTGAAAAAGGGTTGTCCATTAACATGATCCATATTACAATCACGATGATTGCATACGCCATTTTCATCTGAATTCGACCCATGTTTAACATTATCACCCAAAGAAGAGGTTTTATCCAATGAAGATACGCACCCCTCCAGTTCCGAGCCAAGTTCAGGCTCTGTCAAGTCATTATTTTTCCTTCCAAGTGATGTAGCTGTTCATAATATACTGTCAGAACTAGAACAATACCAAACATTTACATGAATAATTCGGTAACATAATTGTTAGCTAAAAGATATCTACTATAAGAAAATACTGTAATGTATATACGACAATCTGTTATGTGTGAATAAGAGTTAACTCTCCCATCCAGGTCCATAAAACTAAGCAATATTTAAGAATTTCTATACAAAATTCCGTTCTGCGCAAGATGAGCTCTGTTGATTCGAGAATGTCTATGGCTTTGAGGTATGCTTCATTTTCACCTTTCTTATTATAAATAATGATATGGAAAAATGGCATATGCAGAAATGGCAACTTTTAGTTGGTATAGCTATTTTTCTTGAACCGGTAAAATTTACAACAAATTGTAGCCCTTGAATGGCAAGTAACAACAGGGAAGAACTGGTCTTGTCCAATAGAAAACAAATAAAGAACCAAACATAGCCTTAAATGCCCACATATATAAATGTAGAACGGCGCTGTCATGACCAGCATTGCAAGGCACTGTAAGTTGTTAAACTAGTAATATCTAATATAGTCCAAATTATAACACAAAGAGAATGAGAAATGCATACTTGAAAATTTGCAACCACCAAGACGTCATTTGCACAGAAAATAAGGACATCAGGCAAGCTTGCAACTTTCGCAAAGTTGGCAGCCACTTCATTACAATACAAGCAGGCAAGCTAGAGCAGATCATTCAGAGCTCGTGCGGTACTATAGAGAAAATGTTGTGAAGTTCTTTTCAGGCTGGCATATCAGACTGGGTCACACTATAAATAAGGATTTCTAACTGTAGGTTTTGCTAAATGTTGTGTGGCAATTTGTCTCATTTGGTTTTGTGAATGAACAATTAACCAAAAGAAAACTGACCTTCCAGTGGTGGCCAACAGAAAAGATCACAGAACGATAAGACAGCAAACGATTAAAATGCTCTCTAGAGTAATAGAGATCGTGGAGAAGGCAGCGAGAACTCAGGAGAAGTGGTTCAACAAAAGATTTTTACCTTCAAGTTGATTTGGTATCTCCATGGAAGCACCGAATACTTCATTGCCAGGGATGCTGTTTGGTATCTGTCAAAAGGATGGGAATCAAAACTGCATCCATAACTAAAGGTCATTTCCTTAAGGCCGTAAATAATGACAGTACAGCCACCTATTAAACCAAGGTAACTTGGAGCTCACAACCTTAGCAGAACAGGGAGACACAAACAATGATAACAGAACAAGATATCTGTTAGCTCTCTGTTGAACTATTTGCAGTAAAAATTAAGAAGACACCTAAAAGCTGATGCAGCAGGGAGAGACAGAGGAAAACTAAAGATTCCATGAACTTACTAGTGAGTGGCAAAATTGTAGAGAACATGTACATTTAAGGGCCAATCCATTTGTGAACACTAATAGAAAATTCATCTACCATTTTACTGTTGAATTTCAGATAATATACTTGTTATTTAGCACGAAGTAGGTCCCTGCAACACTACACAATCAGTCACAGCAAACAGCATACATATATATCACCTTAGGCCTTGGCCACTTGCCCATGTGGAGTTTGAAAGAAATCCCATCAGAGCTACTAAGGATATATCTACCCTCAAAGAACACAGCGGATAAAATCTCTCTTATTCCCATTTACTATACTTAAAAGTTAGCAGGTACGTAGATATGCATGCAGAAACATAGTCAATGAAGATGTTTGCTAAGTTATGATGACAGCCACCAGTTATTCAGGGAAAAAATCAGAGGAAACTATCTACACACTGATATTTAATGCTTCAAACCAGTTCAGAGGCAAGAAACAAGAAAAGCTTCACAAAATATTGAAAAGTGTGTTTTTTCATACCAATTTTTCATGCACTGCCTTTGAAGTATCCTTGTTTCCAACTGGGGACAGATTTCTAATAAAATCTTTTGAAAAATCATCAGCACTTCCTTTAGCCATATCTTTTTTTCCATTTTCCAAAGTAGTTCCAGTTGCACATATTGCCTTCTCTTCTTTCAGAACTTTGGCATTAGACCTTGGTGGTGAGAGTTTTGGTACAGTAGAAACCGACATCTCAACTGCTGCTTCTTTTTCCACTGGGACCAATGAACTATTCACATTGACACTATTTGTACCCTCAGACCCATCTAGTTTGTCCTCTTGTACCACCTCTGAGCTCTCTTTAAGAGGGATTGCTTCAACAGCTGGTATATGTGCAGACTTTTGAAGCCACTTGATGATTTTCAACTTCAAACCATGGGAAAATGTTGTAGTTTCACCCTGAAAATCAGAGAATTAACAAAACTAGCTCGGAAATTAATTTTTAATGCTAGATATAAGCTATGCCCAAAGTACCACGAGAGCAGCTTCGAAGGACGCTGAAGAAATACCCACTTCAGATGCTATATCACTCACACTAACATCCCCTCTGTCAATTAGCTGCAAATACAGTAGGTATTAATATTTTTCTTCACAAAGGTTAATCAGTAAATGCCTGAGTAACAACTTGGTTCTGAATCAGCAGTTACCTTTTTGAGAACCATAGCAATATCACCAGAGTTTCTCATAAGATTACTAACTGAGGGATTATCAGTATCCATTTCCATATTTCGGGTTGCTTGAGTATCTGAACTTCTAACAGTACGGGGCAAAGCACCGTGCTCCATCGTCTCCACTTTGATAAGGCTGTCAGGGTTAAAGCTACCGGTTTCATAGTTCATGGATCTGTCCTTGTTCTTCCGTGTGAATCTCAGCTTTGGAATCTTTCCAATGCTGAGATTTGCATCTTTTGTCCTCACTTCTCTAGCACCCTGCTCAGATGCATTATTGCTTTTCTCTAGAGAGTTGACATACCCAACTGAAGAATGCTTTGAGCAAAACGCTTTCAGCTCAACCTGAAAAACGAACATGAAAAATGAACAACAAGAACTTAGATAAGGCTGTGGCAACTGCTTGAAGATAATGATCTCACATTAGGATGTCCAAATTTTCCCCATATCTCCATTTGGTGCTTGGAATCTCGTGCACATATAGGATGGAAGGCAGCCCGGCATGACCCTGAAAACCACATGGAGCTTAGCGTTAACAACCTACAGAAGTGGGCAAAACTCTGCACAATGGATATTAGCCGAAAGACTAATGCTACCTCCATTCCTAAATATAACCCTTTTTACATAGCTAAGTTAGCTTTCTAAAAGAGCTTATATTTTGGAACAGAGGTAATATTTCTTTGGCATGGCTATATATAACATAGGTGGTAGTATTTATAACTGGCACAAAGTTGAGGAAAAATGTCAAAGATAACTGAACATGTTTCTTTTCATATAATACATCATATATAAACAGCTTTTAGGAGACACTTTTAGTATATATACAATCCAATGCTTAATCTATCTTGCGCAGCTATATCGAAAAACGAAATGTATCAAACAGAGTTCAGGGCATTGCGATATCAAAAAGAATGGTAAGTTTGGTTGGCCATAAGAAAATAACACAGAAAACATCGTCTGTTACTTAGGCAAGCAAGTCAATCAACACAAGACAATAACAAGTATCACAGGGAAATAATGGCCAATCGCCTAGCCAAGGAAATCAATCAACATAAAAACAGGATTCCTTTTGTGTGGCCATGAGAAAACAACACAGAAAACATCGTCGGTTACTTAGGGCACCACTGATGTCAAGGGAAATCTTACTAAAAGGCTGCATCTACTCGACCATCGTGGGTTACTCAGGCATGACTCTTTTGTTGGAATGTGAGTATAAATTATCTTGGATACCTTCCATTAAAGAAGTAACACTTGAAGTTGAAAGAATAAAGTACATGCTGAGTATCAGAAAAGGCAAAGCTCAATACCAAAACTGAGGCGGATTGTGTTGTCTGTTAAAAAAAAGGTAGGTTTTTGGTGTACTGTAAGTTTCAAAAAGGAAAAATAAGCCCGATCAAAAAAAGAAGGAAAAATAGATAGGGAGAACTACCTATTTCGTTTTATAAATTGTATGTACAGGAAGTTAATATAACGCTTAATATAATGATATAACATGGGGCTGCGTTTCTGAAGCAATATTTTCTGCAATACTAAGGTCTGGGTAACCTTAAATATTATACGTAGTGAAAGAAAGCTCAAATTGTGATAATTGAGACGGGGAGTAGAAGTATATACCATGGCTACATCGGACGCATGCACCCCGCTTAACCTTGCAAATAGTGCAGACCATTTTGATTGGATTCTCTTGTACAGATCCAATATTGGTAACAGGCTCCATAGAGTCCATGTCCTCCACAAGAACCTCTGGTCTCCAAAGGCTACAAAACAAGTGCGCAAATTGCAGGCTGCCTCCATCTGCAGTTCGACTAGGGTCGGGTTTTGCAGGTTTTAGAGCCCCTTTCCCCTTTGGGCATAGCACACAAGGCATCGACAGGGTGCTGGCTGCCTCTCTCTTGGATGACACCCCTGCGGACTCCACATACTTGCACCAAGCGCAGAGCCACTTGCCCTTTGGCACGGCATGCACACCATAACACTTCTGGTGCACGGAGGCCTTGCAGGTGCTACAGCGAAGCATCCTATTGGAGGCCATGGCACTCTGTCCCAAGCAGCAAACATCGCACGTCGACCCAGCCCGAGCTCCCAAGCGTGGAAGCAGCACAAGTTTCTGTAGCCCAGCGTCGACACCTAGGAGCTTCCTCTTCTTGTTTGGGCGCTCGGTGGTGAGCACGACTCGCTGCCTCGCTCCTAGCAGCCAATTCAGTGATGTCCCTGCCTCCTCGTCGTCGTCCTCGCATACTGGTGACACGGTGCCACCGCTGCTACTACCTTGCTCCACCTCCTGTGGCCACTCCTCGCGCTGCGCAACCACCTCCTGCATCCGCTGCTCAATGCTCTGCTCGCTGCGGTCCCTGGGGCAATCCAGCTGCTGCACGACGACGTCATGTATGCCCTGCTCGGTGCTGACGTTGCTGACGAAATCCGCACTCTGCGCGCTGCGCTCCTTGTTGCAGACGACCTCCTCGCCGCCCACGCCCAGGTAGGAGCTCGTCTCGGCGACGGCCACGTCATACGTCTCCTCCACCACCAGCTCCTCCTCCTCCTCGCCGCCGCTGCTGCTGATGCTGCTGCCGGGCAGCGGCACGACGACGCACGGGTCGAGCTCCCCGCGGCAGAAGGGGAACCTGGCGGGCATCATGAGCATTTGGACGTCGTTGAGGGTGACGGGGCGGAAGTAGGCCTCGAAGTGGTCCCAGGCGCCCTTCTTCCCGGAGGGCGCGGCGGGCAGCTTGGGCGGGTGCTCCTCGGCGGCCGCGTCGGGGGGCTCGAGCTTCTTGTGCTTCTTCCGGCGGTCGCTGGGCCCCGCCCAGCTGACGAGCCGCGCGGGCAGCGTGGGCACCCGGGGCGCCGCCTCCTCCTCGAACGGCGTGCGCAGGGACAGCGCCTTCAGGGCCTGCTCGTACGGGTCGAAGCCGAGGCCGAGGGCCGCCGCCTCCGGCGAGCCGGAGCCCTCGGCGCCGGCCATGGTGGCCCCCGCGCTCATGAAGGCTCGGCGGGGGAGGGGCGCATCGCGGGCGGAGGATACGCCCGCGCCGGGGAAGGGCCTCCGGCGAGGGGCGCGGCGGGGCGGAGCTAGGGTTAGGGTTTCGTTCCGACCGGGAGTTCTTCAGTCCGTCTGTTGTGTGCCCCTGTGCTCGAGAGTTTTTTTTTTTTTTGCTCCGGCCCGTTTTTTTCGCTTGTGTTTCGGATCCGATGGGAGGGAGGGAGAAGAGGGAGGAGGCCGCCGCGTGAGGACACGCGGTTCGGTTTTGTATACGCCAAGGATACGCGTAGGATACGCCTGGTTTTACATGCTTTTTTTTGGTTTTAAACGCCAACTTTACTGTCCGGAAGCGAGGAAAAGGTGTAAACTGAACGAGCAAAAATTGGAAACTTGTTCGGTCCAGCTAAGCTTCCAGCTGGTGCCAATTCACAGCCCTCAACAACAACAAAATAGTGCAAATTCGCGGTGTAGGATGCAACAGCACAGAGAACAACTCAACCAACTCACCATCAAACAAATTTAGAGATAAAACCAATCGCAAATCGTTGCTCTTACGTGGAATTAGCGGTTGTGAAGAGGTCGGTAAGAAAAAGGTAGCGTGTGATTTGCATCGCTCTCACATGGAGTTAACGAATTAGAGGTTCACAACTCACATGCTCTCATCTACCCCGGATGCCAAACCATCGGCTGTGATGACCCTATCGGCATTTCTACCCAAACCTAGTGTTGTCAGTGGGATATGGAGGGTTCATGCGGTGAACTCACTTGTGGTCGGAGGGGGAGCAAGAAAATTCAGATCCATGGAGAATCAAGGATGGCAAGAAAATTGAGATCCACAAGGACTAAGCAATGGGTGTTCTTTGACGGCGGAAACGCTTATCGTAGAAGAAACCGGAAAGAGGGATGATATATGTGAAGAGGGTCATGGTGAATAAGAAAATTCACCATAAGATGGGAGGAGAGATTGTTGGCAGTCCACGGAAGCGCTTATCATAGAAAGGGCGAGAAAAATCAATAAGAACTGGGAGGGGAGCGAAGAGGGTCACCGAGAATGAGATCCAAATTCATGAAGAGGGGAGGCAAAAGGCGTTCTCTTGCTCGTGTGCTTGTCATAGAAAGGAAAAAATGATAAGGACGGGAGGGGTGACGAGAGTCATGGAGAACAACGGAATCCATAACCACAAAGAGGGGGTGATGGATGGCCTTCGGCTGCGGGGGGTACTTATCGCCAGACGGGTAGTAAAGTAGGGGAGGGGGAGGGGAGGCATGGAAGAGGTGTATGCTACGAAGGCGTATACTCCAAATGTAGAGTGGGAGTCCATGTCATTCTTCAGCTACATATGACACAACACGATAGAGCATGTAATGTGCCTATTTCCGCCAAGCTAGATGGCTAAGCGTCATTGAAACAGTTTTGGGGTGCTTAACGGTAGAGAAAAAGTGTGTCCTGAAAAATATTTTCTTAATGCTTTGGCTACATCACTCTGCCACCAAATATATACCATCGCACTTAAGCTATGCATCGGCAACATGTATGTGTAGTGTCACATAAACTTGAGTCGTGGTACACATAATCTAACGTGGAACATACAGCGTGAAAGGAAATTTGATATGCCCGCTTATGTAAATAAGGGATTTTAGGAAAACTAGATCCCTCTTTGCCTAGAGGGCATGGCGGTGAGGCAATTTTTGATGAGCAAATTGCCTGATGTCACGTACCATTGAAGTGTGAGTTTCCACAAACTTAGCGTTGATAACATGGTGGAGAACCTCGTTGAAAGAGCATGGAGACTCCATGTGTGATTTTGTAACTCGTGACAATCTCTATCGACTAATGGTTGCATTGTGTTTTACTTGAAGGATTTGTTCACATGCGATGCTTGAACCATATGTTGGATTTGAGGTTGAAAGAAGAAGAACAAAGTGAAGAAGATCAAGTGTCGACCGAGGTGTTATTCAAGGAGTGATCCGAAATTTTTTCATGAGAGAGTTGATCCCATGGCGAACATGTATTTAGAAGGAAAAGGTGGCGTGAGAATTTCGCGTGTCTTCAAGACATCATCGTTATAAAGGAAGAATATATGATTCAAGGTTGATCAAGTCAAAGCGCAAGTTCAAGATGAGTATCTAGAAGAGTCATATGCTTCAAGCTTGGCGACTTTTGTGTGATCATGGATATGTGAAGATATGCCTAAAGAGATGATAACTCCAAATTTCAATGTCTGTCTTTGGATCTTAGCTCCAAATTTCGATGCTTTTCGCTTGAAACATAAAATCGAAAACCCAATGAAACCAAGGTTGATCAACATATTTCCTTTAGATCTTGTTTTAATGTGATATCCATCTATGCATATCAGAGGCTTGCAACCTTCCAAGAAATCCCTCTTACATGCATCATATGACCAGTATACTGTGGCCAGATGCTCTTTGGGAACAAGATCTGCAGCTTCGTTAATTTGGTTGGTGCTTAGGAAAAATCTCGACCCAGGGTTTGATCTTCTAAACTCCTGACCATAGTCACGTAATAGGGCAAACTGCTCCTTTTCATCCCCATGAATTATGCTAAGTGTTGCCTTCCTTGCCCTTCCTAATTTAAATTTGTTTGGACATATATTGAATTTCCTTTGAACTTTGGCTGCAAATGCTTGCAAGCCTATTTTTGGTTATCTCTAAATTCATCAATGAAGATTTGAGTGAGGAAAGGAGCTGTCAGTGATTTCAACTCCCAGTACCTCTCACAAGTGTGCTCACTGCAATGTTGTCTGACTACAATGGCTCCCTCCATTTCTCTTCTGACACCTTGATCATTCAAGGACATCCTTCCTCACAATGAGCATCAAGCCTAGTTGCTTCATTCCTTGACTTCATAATCTTAACTCTCTCATTCACACCATAAGTTGACAAAGCCTTCCTAAATTCAGCCATGCTAGAAAATAACATGCCTACATTGAAGACAGGGGTTGCCATGTCAACTACATGGTTGAATTCTTTGAACTTGTATTCCAGAAGCTTCTGTTGCTCATTTGTCAATTTCAAATTATCATGATCAAGGCTAGCATCATCCTCACACTCAACTATCTCTGTGCACTCATTGTTGTCATTAAAATCATTGTCAATTTTATCTAGAAACAGATCATCATCAGCATCTTCTGCATCACAATCACTGTCATAGAAATCACCGTCACATCGTCACCATCATCCTCATCCTCACTATATAACTCTGTTGATGAAAGACATGCAGAGGAGACAGTTCTTCATCAATCTCTTTCCATTTCTCTTTCTCTTGCTCTGCAGCATCTCCGACTCATGTGTATTTGCTAGGAATTGGCACAATGACATCTGTCTTGAGCCCCTGCAAAAAATTGTTATGATCCACCATAATTGACAGTGTCTTCACATCTCTCAGAGCAGCCATCATTGGAACAATGTCACCATCATTCTGAATGAGACACAATTCATCTCTCATGTCACTCCTAGGAACACACCAGTAGAACTTTGTTTTGTCTATCATCTCATTTCCTCTTTGCTTAACAAAATCCTCAAGCCACTGAAGTGAGAAAGTATCAGTGTTGCAATTGTCAAAATAATCCACAATCCCACAAACATACTGCAAATGCTCCTTGAGACCACATAAAAACTCATTGTGATCCATCTCATTTGTAAACCTGTCAGGATCATCTGCACAGAATGCAAGTGTCAAAATTCAGTTAGCACTGCAAATATCAAAATTCAATTAAAAGTGCAAACTTGATATTCAGTTAACTTGTGCAGCTTCAATTTGGATCTTAACTGTGTAAAAATACATGAATTACTGCTACATTGTTACAAACACAATACCAACAATGGAGTAGATGCATTCATCGGATCTGAATCGACTTGTTCATCTGAAAAAATCGAAGATTTCCCGATCAACTTTATTTGCCACCAAAAACAATCAACCATATCGGTCAAAACCTTTCCCAAACCAATCCCTAAGCACTACAACGACGATTTCGACTAATTTTGCGCCTCAAATCATTCACATATGACCAACATCTTCGTGGGGACATCATCCATGGCCGTCGCGCAGCTCCGCAGAGAAGAAGACGAGAAACGAGAGAAGAGGACAAGGCTTATCGTATTGTAGAGGTTCCTCGCACCACTGTCGGCGGCGAGGATCGTCGGCCATCTCCGCCGCCGCCGCCCACAAAATCGCCTCCGTCGTCGCCAACTTCGCACCACGACGAGAAAGGAAACCACATTACGTCCTGCGTGATATGTGCGTTGTTATACAGAGAGAGACCTCGACGACCTGTTCGCAATTATCAGATTTCTTCAGTGCTATATCGGAAACACTCATCTCCCGCCTGGAAACGGCCACGTGTCGCCACCAGATTGAATTGTATGACTTGTGCACCCACTCGCATCGTTTTTGTACAAGTGCAATACACTTTCAAACATGTTGTATAAAAATGCACATAGAAGGCAAGTTGTTATACTAGTGGTGCAATTACCTCTTATCTTTTTTAGCTCTCTAAATGTTGATTGAGTTTTGAGCTATTTTTTTGAGTTGTAGGTACAGTCCATAAGTATGTTGCACAATTTTATCCCATTTTTCTGATCTCACCTGAACCTAACGAGAGGATCCTACACAAGTCAGGAGTAGGATTTTCTGTCTAAAACAAAACCGACATGAACAGTAGAGTCGCTCTGGTCTGCCTCTGGTCTGGCCAACCCGAGCACTCTACAACCCACTAGGCCACGACGCGCACGCCAAAGCCCGCACCCACGCCCGCGCCGTTGCCACCCATCCCGAGCGCCATGGAAGCCGACGGCCGGAGCGCCTCCTCCTCCCCCTCCCATCCCGGGTCGACGATGCGCTCGTCTCGCCCCAGGTTCCGCCTGGACGACCGCCGCCCGGAGCCCAGCCCGAGCCCCCGCAAGAGCGAGCGCAAGCGCAGGCGCCGCGCGGGCCCCGAATCCGCCGCGGAGCGTTGTGCATGACACGCCCACATTTCCATATTTCCCAGTTTTGTTGAGTGTGCATAAATACATAGCATTATCCATGCACCAGTATTTGTTAACTACGTACAAATATCTTGCTAGCTAGAAGTTATGTACTTCCCATCATCGTCCCGATAGTCCCGTCGGCCGCTGGGACACGTCTATTAGTTTAACTGTCAGTATTGTTGGATCGAGTTCTCAAACAGCAAAGCATGCATAAGGAGGATCCCAACAGTAGCGTTGTAGGCAACACCACGTCAATTTCATTGAAAGAGGCCTTGTAGCGGTCCCAAACTAGCCTCGCAGCGAGATAGACTAGAAAACCGTGCCAAACTATGGCCTCGTACTAGGCAAACCGGACTAAACCGTCCTAATTCGTGCCTATTCGGGCTGAACCGGAAAAACCAAAGGAATCCACTAAGACACGACGGAAATGGGACGAAAATGAGACCTTTTCTACCTAAATTTTGGTAGTTTTCTGGTTTTTTCTTAGACATGCCTACTTCTGGCCCAAACAGTGCCCATGCCTGCCTCCTTTGCCTTGTCCCGAATGGGCCTCCATCTGCGTTTTGGTGGGCTAGCTTCACTCAGGATGGAGGACAAGGAACCATAAAAGCCCAGCAACGTGAATCAATTGTTTGTTTGTCTCGTGTGTGTGCATATTAGTCAGAGTTTGCACGTGAATCAAGAACGGATTTCAAATGAAAATTTGTTGTGTTTTTATTTTGGAGGTTTTACTGGTTCTTTGTTGAGAGACTTGTGTGTTTTCACTTTCTATTGGATAGCATTTGTTGCAACGAAATAAAGATATTTCCTTTTGAGGTCGAATCCATCCTGACGATTCAGAGGATTTAGCGGGTATCGGTACGGGCGGATAACTTGGGTAGATCTTGTTTTTGATAGGATAGATTAATTTTTTTAAGACAAAAAACATGTTTAAAAATCCTAATTTTTTTTGACAACACACATCTCTGTTATATATGCAACACCAAAAAAAAAACTGCTGCTTAAAATTCGTGCTCCTGTGTTACTGCACCTTCCAGATGATGTCGATACTGCTAGTCTTCTGGCACAATTGCAGGAAACGGAGCACGAGAATGTCAAGCAACAACAACTGCATCGATATTCAGGGCGTTCCAGCTACCGTACCAACCATAATACGGACAGGGCCAAGCTACCAGTCCGGGGAGAGGAAGTGAAGAAAAGCGACGCGACTCGCTGGGACGACAAGCTGGAAGCTCTCGTGGCGTTCCGCAAGTCCAAGGGGCAGTGCTTCACGTGCGGCGAAAAGTGGAACCGCACCCACAAGTGCCCTACTCAAGTGCCTCGCACATCTTGGAGGAACCGCAGGGCGCGCGCGCCACCGCATCAAGAAACCGTGTCAGATGAAGACATGAGTTCGGGCGATGAACTCATGTGCGCGGACGCAGCGGCGGTCGTCGGCTCTACAACGACACGACGTCGCACCATCCGTCTCCATGGACATGCTAGAAAATAACATGCCTACCCCAAGTCGAGGGAAGGAGGACCCATAGAGCTGCTGCCCTACTATGTGCCACCAAATCTTCAAGAAAAGGTTAAAGCTGGGGTTATCTTGTGCTGGCTAAAGAATGGCACGAAGAAGGTCAAAGAGGCAGTGACTGGTAAAGGCAAGGGCAAGGTTGATGAATGGTAGCCATGTGTTGTAGTTTGATCTAGTTTCAGTGTCCTAGTTTGATCTAGTTTTAGTGTCCTAGTTTGTCCTAGTTTGATCTAGTTTCAGTGTCCTAGTTTCTCTGAATAAAGATATAATGTAATGTTATGTTATGAATTTTGGTTTACATACCTTCTGCCTGTCACTCATGATTGTGAAAGGGCATGTGTTTGTAATTCCCAAATTATCCCTTAGTGTTGCCAAGAACCATTCCCATGAGCTAGTGCGCTCAACTTTTAATAGTCCCATTGCAATAGGATAGATGCAGTCATTTGGATCAATGCTAATAGTAGTCAACATATTTCCTTTGGATCTTGTTTTAATGTGACATCCATCTATGCATATCAGAGGCCTGCAACCTTCCAAGAAATCCCTCTTACATGCATCATATGACCAATATAATGTGGTCAGATGCTCTTTGGGAACAGGATCTGCAGCTTCGGTAATTTGGTTGGTGCTTAGGAAAAATCTCGACCCAGGGTTTGATCTCCTCAATTCCTGACCATAGTCACGTAATAGGGCAAACTGCTCCTTTTTATCCCCATGAATTATGCTAAGTGTTGCCTTCCTTCCCTTCCTAATTTAAATATGTTTGGGCACATATTGAATTTTCTTTGAACTTTGGTTGCAAATGCTTGCAATCCTAGTTTTTGGTTATCTCTAAATACATCAATGAATATTTGAGTGAGGAAAGGAGCTGTCAGTGACTTCAACTCCCAGTACCTCTCACAATGAGCCTCAAGCCTAGTTGCTTCATTCCTTGACTTCATAATCTTAACTCTCTCATTCACACCATAAGTTGTCAAAGCCTTCCTAAATTCAGCCATGCTAGAAAATAACATGCCTACTTTGAAGACATGGGTTGCCATGTCAACTACATGGTTGAATTCTTTGAACTTGTATTCCAGAAGCTTCTGTTGCTCATTTGTCAGTTTCAAATTATCATGATCAAGACTAGCATCATCCTCACACTCAACTATCTCTCGTGCACTCATTGTTGTCATTAAAATCATTGTCAATTTTATCTAGAAACGAGATCATCATCGAGCATCTTCCGCATCACAATCACCTGTCATAGAAATTACTGTCAGTGTCACCATCATCCTCATCCTCACTATGTAACTCTGTTGATGAAAGACATGCAGAGGAGACAATTCTTCATCAATCTCTTTCCATTTCTCTTTCTCTTGCTCTGCAGCATCTCCAACTCATGTGTATTTGCTAGGAATTGGCACAATGACATCTGTCCTGAGCCCTGAGCCCCTGCAAAAAATTGTTATGATCCACCATAATTGACAGTGTCTTCACATCTCTTAGAGCAGCCATCATTGGAACAATGTCACCATCATTCTGAATAAGACACAATTCATCTCTCATGTCACTCCTAGGAACACACCAGTAGAACTTTGTTTTGTTTGTCATCTCATTTCCTCCTTGCTTAACAAAATCCTCAAGACACTGAAGTGAGAAAGTATCAGTGTTGCAACACAAACAAATTGCAAATGCTCCTTGAGACCACAGAAAAACTCATTGTGATCCATCTCAATTGTAAACCTGTCAGGATCATCTGCACAGAATGCAAGTGTCAAAATTCGCTTAGCATCGCAACTATCAAAATTCGATTAAAAGTGCAAACTTGATATTCAGTTAACCTGTGCAGCTTCAATTTGGACCTTAACTGTGTAAAAATACATGAATTACTGCTACATTGTTACAAACACAATAGCAGTAATGGAGTAGATGCATTCATCGGATCTGAATCGACTTGTTCATCTGAAAAAATCGAAGCTTTCCCGATCAAGTTTATTTGCCACCAAAAAAAATCAACCATATCGGTCAAAACCTTTCCCAAACCAATCCTTAAGCACTACAACGACGATTTCGACTAATTTTGCGCCTCAAATCATTCACATATGGCCAACATCTTCTTGGCGACATCCATGGCCATCGCGCAGCTCCACGGAGAAGAAGACGAGAAATAGAGAAGATGACGAGGCTTACCGTAGTGCGGAGGTTCCTCGCAGCACTGTCACCGGCGAGGATCGTCGGCCATCTCCTCCGCCCCCGCCCACAAAATCGCCTCCGTCGTCGCCAACTTCGCACCACGACGAGAAAGGAAACCACCTTACGTCATGCGTGGTGTGTGCGTTGTTATAGAGAGAGAGACCTCGAGGACTTGTTCGCAATTATCAGATTTCTTCGAGTGCTGTATCAAAAAGACTCATCTCCCGCCTGGAAACGGCCACGTGTCGCCACCAGATTGAATTGTATGACTTTCACTGGCATCGTTTTGTACCAGTTGCAGCACACTTTCAAACATGTTGTATGAAAATGCACATAGAAGACAAGTTGTTATACTAGTGGTGCAACTACCTCTTATCTTTTTTAGCTCTCTAAATGTTGATTGAGTTTTGAGCTATTTTTTTGAGTTGTAGGTACAGTCCATAAGTATGTTGCACAATTTTATCCCATTTTTCTGATCTCACCTGAACCTAACGAGAGGATCCTACACAAGTCAGGAGTAGGATTTTCTGTCTAAAACAAAACCGACATGAACAGTAGAGTCGCTCTGGTCTGCCTCTGGTCTGGCCAACCCGAGCACTCTACAACCCACTAGGCCACGACGCGCACGCCAAAGCCCACGTCCGCGCCGTTGCCATCCCGGAACCGGTTCCCGAGCGCCATGGAAGCCGACGGCCGGAGCGCCTCCTCCTCCCCCTCCCCTCCCGGGTCGACGATGCGCTCGTCCCGCCCCAGGTTCCGCCTGGACGACCGCCGCCCGGAGCCCAGCCCGAGCCCCCGCAAGAGCGAGCGCAAGCGCAGGCGCCGCGCGGGCCCCGAATCCGCCGCGGTGACCGCGCGCCGGCCCCGCGCGCTCCAGGGCTCGGCGTCGCCCTCCGCCGCGGCGGCGCGCAGGCCCCGCGCGTTCCAGGAGGCGGCGGCGCTGGCGGTGCTGGCGGCGGGCGCGCCCCGCGCGGCCCTGGGGTCCAGATCTTACGGCGCGGTCCAGCGCCTCTGGAGCGACGCCGACGAGGTGGCGCTCCTGACCGGCGCCGCCGCCTTCCGCGCGCGCAACGGGCACGTCCCGCGGCTCCCGGACATGGGCGCGCTCTTCGGGTACCTCAGGGGCTCCCTCTCCCCGCACATCGACCAGGACAAGGTCTACTACAAGCTGAAGCGGCTCAAGAGCAAGTACGAGCACGCGGCGCCGTCCGCCGCCGCGGGCAAGCACGAGCTCCGCGTGCGCGACCTCTGCGGCAAGGTCTGGGGCGCCCGCGTCGGCCTGTCTGACGAGGACAACTCACCGTCACCGGTGGAAGAACAGGCCAGGGACAGGGAGCGCCGCACTGTCCCGGACGCGGCAGCCATGCTCCCGGTAGCCACCGAGGTGCTCGACGCGTACTGGAAGACCAATGGTCTGGCGCTGTCCGGCGTGTCCCTGGAGAAGGGTCTGTCGCTGCTAGGAACAGAAAACGCGAGGTCGATCGAAACCAGGTGGAGGCAGCAGCTTGATGCAGAAGTGCGCTCGCAGATGAGGCGGCACGATCTGGCTAAGGACGTCTATGGCTTGCTG
This sequence comes from Lolium rigidum, assembly GCF_022539505.1. Classification (NCBI taxonomy): domain Eukaryota; kingdom Viridiplantae; phylum Streptophyta; class Magnoliopsida; order Poales; family Poaceae; genus Lolium; species Lolium rigidum. The sequence goes on along the minus strand of NC_061509.1, from coordinate 252,281,192 downwards.
CTCGACGCCATTAAGGGCCTCGGCCCCTAGCTCGGGTATGGCTGTCAACTGTCACCTTGCATCTGATCTGCAGGGAAGCTAGGCTCTTTGCTTCACTAGTTTAACTTCTTGCTGGGTAATCAGTTTGCAGTTGCTGCGCATTCTGTTGTTTAGTGTCTGTTAGGCTCAATTACAGTAAAGTTGATTGGATAGAGTTTTCATGCTGGTTACTGGATTTTTTTTGTCAAAAATAATAGCACCGGTGTGTGGTATAACTTATTTTTACACAGAATTAGTACATAAACTGCCGCTTTCCGATGCTTGAATATATTGTAAAATTCTGCATTATGCTCCCTTTCACTACAAGAAAGTAACATCTTCTCAGAAAAACTGTGAGAGAGCTAAGCTTGAGCGAGCTAAAATAGGTTGGTTTCTTGGAGTTTTAGGTTTTGGCCTCGGCCTTGTACTGAACTATGCTTCCTTTTCTATCTTAATCAATGAAACAGCAAACCTTTTGCCACATTAAAAAAAGGTTTCGGTTTGTTTGCTTGCCCAAGTCTAGAGCATTTCATAGCTCAATCTCTGATTCAAATGCAATGCATCCTGCTTGGGTATAAGAGCCTGCCAGCTTATTTATGTATACTGACATTACCTAATATTAAGGTACAACCAACGCAGAAACACTTTATGTTCGCAATGTGTGTTACAATCTGTGTGGTGCTGTCTGGAACTCTTGGTCCATGCAAAAGCGTAGAAGGATAATCTATCTATACATTGGTAATATTGGTTTCATACTCCTGAGAGCACCCGAGTCATCTTAAAAACCCCAATTGAAATATCTTCTGAATATCTACAGTGCTGATTCAATAATTATAGGACTTCCATCTCTTTTGTGACCGGCTGCAGGTTTATAGTGAAGTTCATAACTTCATAGTAAGCTTTCTTGCATTATCTGAATTTACCATCTCATCGTAGTCTTTGGTCAGTGATCCGAGCGCAGTGGAACTCTCGTCTTGTACCTACTTGGGATATGTAGGTCCTTGCCTTCAACTCCATTTAGAGCGAGTATTTCCGTCTTTCATAAAACTAGGGTTGAAAATGGAAGGGAAACTTTCCTTCTGTTTCCGAAGAAAAAGGAAATGGATGGCCAAATACGGAAAAGGAAGCGGCATTTGGAGGAAAAGAAATGGAAACGATAAAATCTTAAACGGAAACGGAAAAAAAACGAGGGAGTTCTTTCCGACGGAAAGGAAAACGGCAGAAGGAAATTTTGGAAAAATAAATACGGAAAGTTTTCGAAAATATAACCTAGAGAGGCTCGTGCATTTAGTAGGCCTATATTTACACATGAACCTGGACCCGGCCACGTATCAAGTCCACTAATTACTCTAACCCTAATCACTTTGTATAATTACGTGTGCATGCAGCCGTTAAACTATGTGTGTTACTTTATGTTGAATTGCCGCTTGTCGAAGTTAAGTGATATATCTTGTCTTATTATTATTTTATTTATGTGTGTCTTTCTGTCTACAAATCGGTATTATACCGCATTGTGTTGTGGCAAATATTCGTTTTCGTAACGTATCCGCTACGTTTTCGTTCTGTATTCATATCCGATGATTTCCGTTTTCATATTCGTTTCCGGGGTTTCCGATTTCATTTTCGATTCCGATAAGATAGAGGGAAACAAAAACGATAAAGCATTGTTCCGTCCGTTTCCGTTTCATTTTCAACCCTACATAAAACAATGATCCTTAATGTTTGTTACCCTCGTTGTTTACTAAAGATTTCATCAGCTTTCGTTGAAATTGCGGAAGATATTACATCTACTTATCAGAGCTTACTGTATGTCAAGTTCATCAGTTCAATTCCGGTTGCTGGTTTAGGTTGTCCATGCCTGCGGCCTGCCACACAACTCTTAGAAAAAATCTGAGCAAACTTTGTGCGAGTCTGTGAGATATCTTCTTCCCTTGTTTGTATCCACTCATGTTGTCCCAACACTCCTGCAGGTAGAAGCTGATGAGGTGTGCCGAACCAGCTAGGTGCGCTGCCGGCTGATCTAGTAGATCTGCATGTTGCTGACTGGCAAGGCCCTATCAAGTAATGATCAGCGTCGGTATGCTGTAGCAGAGTACAATGTGCATGACTGTCTGTTGCGTCTAGTGACTCTATCACTTACTTTAGATTCATAGGTGCTACTTTTGTTCTTTCTTTAGATTTAGAAGATCATGGAAATGATTCAGATGCTCAACCGATTTGTAAATTGTTTGACAACTTCTGTATCAGTGATGTTAGCTCTGCATTTTTCAACTGTAAGAATCCAGTAGATCTAATATTGTTTGCTTGATGGATGATGGTGTGATAAAGATAATTTGATTCATGCATCTTCATCTTTTTAATGGGTTGCTGACCAGCAAGAACCAGAGATGGTGTTGTAGTAGTTTTGGATCCCCTTCTTGTTATTTTCTACCCCGAAATTATTCCATCCTTAGTTTTCTTTCTGCTCCAAGCTATGTTTTGTGTGTGCTACTGGTGCAAGGACGGCACCGTTTGCAAGTACCAGCGAATGCAAATTGCATGCTGCTTCAGTGAGGAAACCTGATGATAATAAGATCGTACAAGCAGCAGCAATACAACAGTACAGAGCATAACACAAGACATAACATGCTTGCATAAAACATACATTCTCAGTTGGAGATTCTCCTGTTCCTCCGTGGGATATTGCTCCTATCCTGGTGGCTGGTGAGTGTATGCTGCCCCTTCTCTACTTTCGATTTTAGTTCACGCCCCTTTATTTTCCCGCACATACATGTTTTCGTCCTCCGAAATGCATTCTCGCAAACTACACTCAGAATCAATATGAACTATATGTGCAAACTACTGGAAACTACCAATACTTCTTGTCGTTCTTTCCTCATGTTTCTCTTAATGATTCTTGTGGATCAGCTCATTGCCTTGTGACGGATACAAAACAGGCACCAATACCTGAGACCAATACAATCATCAGTTCCGAAGGACTCTGTAGAGTTGAGCTCCCAGTGCCGCCAGCGTGACGGGTTTCTGGATCAGACGTTTATCCCCGACTGACGGCACATCTCACGGACGCTGTCGTCGACGCTCACGGCGAGAGCTGCGACAATGAGAAGCCAGCACCTGTTCCTGAGCTCCCTGATCCGGAGGGCCACCTCAAACGCATCCATGTCAAGGTCAAGAAAGAGGAGTTGGAAAGAAGAGTCGGCGTTCCCCAGTAAGGTCAGGCAATGGGCTCCTGACGAAACTGGTGTGACCTGGCAGCCAAGCTTCTCGAGGAGCTTCTGCGTCACCGCCTGGCTCATGCCATCGCCATCTGCGAGCAAGATCCTCAGGCCATCGAGGCGCGGAACGGACGATGGGGTTCGGCACACACTGACTGCTGCAGCTGGAACTGCAGAAAGAGGGTGATGGTTTCTCCATCTGATGCCGACCGCATGCTACCATTCATCATCTGAAGAAATGAACCATTCAGGTCATGTGTTAGCTAGCTGTGCAAATAAACAGCCGTTAGGCGTTAGCTACAAAATTTCTTTTGGTATACCAACCTGCACAATCTTCTTGCACATGCTGATCTCAGAGCTGCCCGGTCTACCAGGAGATCGGCTGCACCCAACTGATCTTTCCATCGCAGCCTGAAACTTGCACAGGCTGATCTGAGAGCAGACCTGTCTGCTGGGAGATTCGCTGCACCCAGTTGATCTTTCCATGGTAACCTGAAACTTGACACAGATGCTGCAACCTGGAGACAGATTTGGCTGCGCCGGGATGCAATCCTCTTGGCCCGCAGTGCAAGTACTGACAGAGAACAAGAGACGCCCTGCGTCGCTGCGCTGCTGGCTAAGCAGAGCACCCACCATTTGCAGTAGGAGATGGAAGACTCGCGTCTCATCGCCGACGACCCACGCCGGCAAGGAATTCTCCAGCTGGTAGGAGAAACCAACTCCTTGGCAACCGGCTAGGCACCCCGCCACGCTCATCGCCTCCTTGATCAGGGAGTGGAGGCCGAATGGCCTGCGATTCACTGTCAACGTCTCCGTGGCGACATCGTTCATCAGTGCCAAGGACAGGGTGCTTGTCCTGGCAATGGTGTCGGCCACGAGCCTCTGCTCGGGGCTCATGTTATCCACCTGCGACACCATGGAGAGCAGCCCGATGATCGAGTACATCGGCTTTCGCATGCCGTGGCACATGGCGCTCTGGATGTTGTTGATACCATTGGTCGCCATCATGGCTTCGTGCTTGGCGTGCAGCAGGGCCCTGTGCTGCTCGGCGAGCTTTCGCGCATGGCCTGCCACTCCTCCAGGACGGCCGCGTGGGAGAGCGCCACGGCGACCTGATCGGCGACCACCTGCACAACCTCCAGGTCTTGGCTGCCCCATTCTCTGCTACTGGTGTAACCTTCCAGCTTGTTGCGAAGAACCAACACCAAGATGGCATATGAGCTTGCCACCGGTGCCTTTCTCCCGTCGAAATTGGAAACCTTGAGCATGGGAATCCTTATGGCAGCCACGGCTCCCGGTGGCTGGAGGCCACCGCTACTTGCCGTGGCGAGTGCCGAGCGTGGCCTGAGCACCTTGGCGGTCTCGCTGGCCATTACGTCGACCACGTCGGGGTCATCTGGGGAGATAGGAGGCTGCGAGCCCAGCACGACGCTGACAGGGCCCTTGCCCCTGAGGCTGAGCTGGTGCACCAGGTGGAGATCGGCGCCGGCGTCGTGGCCAGGCATCCAGACGGCGCAGCTGTGGAGCACAAGGGCGTCGGCGAGGTGGAGCATGGTGGTGTGGAGGATGGTGTGCGCGTCGAGCGGCGGGGAGCTCCGGATGTGGTGGGCGAGCATGCGGACGACGCGGGAGGTGGCCTCGACGCGGCGGCGGACGATGCCGAGGTCGCGGTCGAGCTGGCGGGCCTTGGCGCGCAGGAGCGCCTCCCGGAGCTTTGCGCGGATGAGGCGGGGGATGAAGATGACGAGGGAGACGGCGGTGGCGAAGGAGACGAGGGCCGCGAGGAGCTTGGTGGCGGTGGAGGCGAGCAGGAGGCCGGATGAGTGCGGGTGGGTGTGGGAGAAGACGGCGAGCAGGTGGGTCGTGCCGCCGAGCACGGCGAAGGAGGCGAGCTGCAGCAGGAGCCACTTGAGCGGGGCGAGGTCGGCGCAGGAGGCGAAGTAGATGAGCTCGAGCGGGATGGAGAGGTAGGCGGCGGCGATGAGGAAGTCGCTCACCCGCTGGCACTGCAGCATGGCCTGCACCGCGCCGTCCTCCCGGCCGTCGCACGCGCCGCCGCAGTAGTACCGCTGCACCACCCCCGCCGCCGCCGCCGAGAAGTGTCGCGTCATTGTTTCACTCTTCTGCCGAGCTGAGCTATCAACCGAAGGCAGTGTGCATGCGCGCAATGATTCGGTCGGAGGATCCCAAAAGGGCGGAGAGAAAGAGATGGGTGGAGGATTCCGGTGCCGTGGACAGCCCGGAGCAGGACACGTGTGTACCGGTTACCGAACGCTGCTACGCCCATGCAGCGGCCGGCCATGCTACCCCTACTACGGCTCAGCCCTGACTACCTAAACAGCCCAAGCCCGGCTCAGCCCAGCCCAGTCATTCACATAGGTTTGCCTTCCAACCAATAAAAATAGAGCCCAGACCCGAGAGGTATGGCCATGGCATGGAACGCACAAACTTCTGAAAAAGAGGAGGAGTGAGACTCAACTACGTTTTGCCAGCCCAATTTTCCAACTTCCCAGGCAACGAATTCATCCCGACAAAAGAACATTCGGTTTGGTTCCCTTCTGAAAAACTTGCTCGGAAATTCCTTATTCACTCAAATCAGATTATTCCTGTTACATGCAGCAGGTTTGCAAAGAGTTTTCCCAGATGAAAGAAGCAATGCATATATCACATAAAAACAGCATGCTGAAAGAATGGATATGTTGGCTGCTCATGGACCTAGGTCTTAGGCTAGTGAGAGCTCTCCAGCAGGAATCTTCCTCTTCACCAATTTCTCCCATGATTCATTGGTTTCTTCAATGACCTTCAGGGCATATGCCTAGTCATGGCAAAGAAGGAATACCATCAGAATGCAAAATTATCTGCTGCGTTTCAGGGTATCAATGAACAAGCTAAGCTCAAACTTACCTTGCTTGTGGGCTTGTTGCCGAGGCCAAATCTGTTGGCAGGCTTACCATCTGGTATCTTGTAGTCTCTGAACCAGTCTCTGATAGCAGTCAATGTTCCCTGAATAGCAAAGTTGCAGGTCAAAACAAATGTAAAATACTGAGGAGGTAAAACAGGCTGAAATTTGTTTTAATGCTTAAAATGGAACTGGTCTCAAGTCTGAAGTTGTAAACCTAACAACCACAGACAGGAAAAGGCTTCATAGAAATCCACAAGCGATTGCTAGAAAAACATGTGGGAGATGACTAGGGTTGATTAATTATACCAGGAGTGCCATTCTGTTTTTTTTTCAAGGCTATGAATGCAAAACTAAATTTGCTTTGCTTACAAGCTACTTAGCCAAGATCAAAACTAGAAACAGAAAACGGTGCTCATGTGACATGTACATATCCCGACTTTGCATCAAGGAGAACTAGGCAGCAGATACCAAAGGAGAACAAGGACAAGGATATCAGTCATACTGGAAAATGCTGCTCAACATCATCCACATCATTCACAAGAGCTGCTTTGGGATCATCCAAAGAAATGGCCACAATTTTCCAGTCAAGCTCCCCCTCGTCAATCATTGCCAAAGCTGCCAATGGTTTCACCCTAAGAACATCCCCGATGTTAGCTCGTCTTTCACCAATCTCAACCACATCAACTGAGAAAAAAGTAAAGAGAAAGGTTTATTAGAGAGGCATAAAATCATGCTTTGGTGAACAGAAAAAGTTAACTACCAGGATCATTGTCTCCAAGTGCTCCTTCAACATCAGCATTTGCAGCAGTTGGGTCCTCCCATGTCTGGGGAAGTAACCCATAGTTCCAGTTGATGTTGTACCTGATGTAAGCGATAATATCAGGAATCTCCATGCACAAGTCTATAATAGGGGTACTAGCAGCATAATCTCAATGTCTCAATTGCCTCGCCAAGAACGCAAGTTTCACAGTTGAAGCTTATACCAAGTTGAAAGATCGATAAGAAAAAATATCAC
>NC_061509.1:252228828-252273942 GCF_022539505.1 Lolium rigidum | reverse complement strand
TCCATATCTAAATTCTAAATAAAATTGCAACACTTAATTTAGAACAAAAGTAGTACACGTGAAGCATTGGAATATCAAGTACGCCCTACGAACAGCATGCAGGACCTAAGTTGCCAGGTCTACCTCAACCCAAGCACGGTAGCCCAATGCAACAGCACAAACATAGAACGCGATTGTCGCCCAAGACATGAATCCATGCTAGATTGTCATCCCTAGCTCCACAAAATGCAGCTTCCACAAGATGCTTTGGAAGAGAAATCGCCACATCAATGTCTACTCTATGAATAAAATGACAGGATGCACGCAAGCCCATTTCCGCCTGGACAGAGCAGGCACGACCCATCAACGCTCAAGCACAACCAATGCAAACAAAAAGGTTCAAGCACAACCAATGCAGAAAAAAAATTACCATTACAAAATGAACAGCTGTTCTACATTGCCAGTATAGCTTTGAACACCACCGACCACAACTGAGCACAGTTACAAATCTGGACGGCAAGCAGAAAACACCAGTCTCAGACCAAAAAATCTGGATCCAACATGCAAGTTAACATCTGAGTATCTGACAAACACGCCAGACTTGCTAGTTAACTTCCCCTTTGCTGTTATCTTGACAGCATAAATCAAGTTAACCCTAGGAACATGTTTAAAAACCTACTGGTTCCATCTAATCACCCAGTACGAACCAACATAGAAAAGAATAATCTTGATCAGTGCTAATACCAACTTCTCACTGGTACCTGGCTGCTCAACAGTGGTAGCTGATCCAGTCTATTCAACTGCTTTCACTGTCTCCATCCCTACAAATAACATGAATCAGACCTTGTTAGATACTGCTGTCTTCCCAATCATACGAAGGAACGTCACCACTGCAGTCATCCCAAGTTCCCTTCTTTTCTTCTACAACCAAAAAGCAATGGTAATTCTCACTATTTTTTGCATAACTACACTGTGCATTTGTAAAGGTAGGAATGTACAAAGAAAATTTACAAAAGCTGTACTCTAAACGACCAATCTATATACACAGGTGAGAGGCATCTTTGTATAACCCCTGGTGGGGTGAAATGCACCTATGTTTGCATTGATCCAAGTGACCAGGCATTCTAGTCATGATCCCACACCAAACAATTCCACAATAGCACGGTTTGCATCATTCTACAGCTTGGTTCCGATGGTATCATTTGTTGCTGGTAATCCTCACGAGAAAAGCACATGACAGAACTGCTTGATGCTTGTGCTTTCCAGATGAGAACACTAAGCATGCAAACATTTTGCGGGTTTCCATGAGAGAAAATAACCATCTTGATCTCAAATGTGCCTATCCACCAGGCTCATGTGGTTCATGGGTTTGTGTATTCCGTTTCCATGGTTTCTCTTTAGAAAGAGAATCACGGGGAACATATACATATCCTTTTGGAAGGCGTTGGTTCTGCGTTGATGCTTGATCAGATGTCATAATAAGCTCCTTTTGAAAGGTTTCTATCTGCTGCAAAATCATGTGTTGTGCATTAGCTTGGTGTCAGAAATAATCAGACAACTGGCAAGAACAGTACAAACCTTATCTTTTATTTTCTGTTCTCCATCTTCCAATTTCTGTAGGGCACTCACTGATCTTTGTGGAAGTTGCTTGCCAGCAAGTGGTCCCCTCTCACTCAACTTCCGTTTGAAAGATATCAGTGTCCTTGAGCTATCAGCTGTGTTTCTCTCAGCATCTCCATTATTAAGAGAAAACCTGACGGTTTTCTTCCCAGAAATACTGCTATCCACCGTGACATCGTCAGATCTTTGCACGGTTCCACTGTATGATTTATTATTAACTGAAGTAGTGGCAGATTCTGAACTAGCTCCAGGTGCAAGGTAGGAGAAAACAACAGTATCCTTCGTTTTGGCGAGTATGTCATGGTCACACAGAACTGTCTCTCTCTGGCAAAATAATAACACGGTAAATAAGATTATGTTATGAATAGAAAATCATCAGGGCAAACTGTTCGCAACAGAAGATAAAATATTTGAGTAAGCTTTAGAGTGATGAATAAAAACAAAACTGGAAGGGGTATTCACATGCACAAAACCTAATACTCTCTTCAGTCTTGAATACAAGGCCACTATCAAAAGTGCAATTTGCATCTATACAAGGCCACTATCTCACCCCGAGAAGAATTGATTAGATTTCTACCTCGTACAATGATGCTCATTAATGTAAACGTTACATGCATCCATAGAGAAACGTTACATGCAAACTTTGTTTTCTTGGTATCTAGAAATTCAGATAGTGGGCTTGTATACAAAACTGGAGGGACAATAGGCGATGAAGCCATGACCAAGGGTGATTGTGACTGGGCTTTTCCTTTCCCTAATGTACTTACGATTTTTTTAGCAGTTACCAGGCTGGCTGACTATGCCAAATAGTATAATCGAATCTGATCAACAAATCTTCTAACAATTAAAGGTAAGATTTTAAAACCAATTGAAATGGAGTAAACGGCCACCAAAATATAATCAATTCAATTCAACCAATCCTGCTGCTAACAATTAAAGGTCAGATCTAAAACACAAACAACACCCCACCCCCTTTTTCTGGGCACCAACCCAACCACATGCATGACTGCAGAACTGAAATTTATGGAGGTAACAACAGATGCTGCATGTCGACCAAAACCTCATAGGGTCAAGCAGCTGGGTACATGTTTGACATAAATTGGAAACAGTACATGATAACATTTTTCTAAAAAGTAGAAGAAAAAAGAATCAGTCAGGGAGAAAAGATGAGTTAACTGATTTGGCAAAGAGAAGTAGCACAAGAAGAGGACAGATGGGAAGGCAGAAGGGGCGCCCCCTTTGGAGTGGATGAGACAAAAGAGACAAGGTTCTTGGCTGATACAGGCTTTGGTTACTTTTTCCAGTTAGCTCCTTCTCCGAAGTGACAAATTGCGAATCGGAATCGGAGGAAGAAATAAACAACATATTTTCTCACTACGCAGATCATCAAACACTTACAGGATTACATGTTTCTGTGCACAGAAGTTCGAGACTTACTAAAAAAGAAAAAGAGCATACATAAAGAGACAACCCTGATCTTCGTAACTGAAAAAGCACGAACCATGGATCCAAATCGTTAATTCAGCGAATTGCGAATAAGGTAACGGTTGGAACGACTAGAGACATGGAAAATGAGTCCTTGTGCAAATCAGCAAAAGCTCTTTTCCGCAGACAGCTGCAGCTCGAGATATAGCTTGACTAGTATGCTTCTGCTCTCCAGGTTGCATGCACTCCATGCAGCAGGCACCAAGAACGTCGAACAGGTCGAGCTTGTGGAGACCAGCGGAGTGCCCATGTTTGTCCGGGTCAGGAAGGGACCTGGCATGGTCATGTGGTAGGGCATTGCAGGCTGACTTGGAGACACCTACCAGACACCAGCGTACAAGGCGCCGATCCGGTAAGGTGCTGGAGCAGGGGCGCCCAACATGTGTGGCGGGTGATGCCAGAGCAGAAAAGTGGGAAGAGGCGAGTCCACCAGCAGAGGCGTGTTTCCAGGGCATCGTGGCACAAAAAGGGGCAGAAGAAGTTCCCCAACTGGTTGCCTCAGTAGGGATGGAGTGAACTTGCGATGGATGTAGCGGCAATTGCTGCAAAACCGTTCATGAGACTGGTATCTTGGGGAATGGAGGTGGTTGCTGTGGATGTAGCAGGGGTGGCAACGGATGGGGTGGGAACGCATTTGGTGGTGGAAGTGGATGTGCTTTGTTGTCCTCCAGAACAGAGTTGTTCACCGATAAGGACTTAATCCGGTAACAGGTCCTGATGTGGGTTTCTGACGTCGAAGAAAGGTTCCGAGACTTAGAGAACTTTGTTTATTTCATTCCTTGATTCAAAGTGTTGCACAATGGCTCTTCATATAGGTGCCCTGAGACTTAGATAACTTTTGTTTATTTCATTGCTTGATTCAAAGAGTTGCACTATCACTTTTCATATAGGTGGCTCGACTTTTCGCACAAGATACAAACTTTTTCTATCTTTCTCACTTGACAAATCTTGCCTACTATGACAACTCTCTCCGTAACTTATTTCCATATCCTATGGTTATGTGATTCCTGCCTATTAAGACATGCTAAACATGGCCCATAACAATATCGTTCTGAAAATTCCAACACAACACCACCATCAAAGAAAACACCACAGATAAGGTTGTGAACTTTTAGATAGAAGTACAACAAAGCGAATTCTAACAAAACGCATATACAGTAGATAGATAAGGTTGTGAACTTTCAAATAAAAGTACAACAAAACGAATTCTAAGACGACACATATGATGTCTCATAAATTCGTATTGAGGTATTATTTCCAACTATTCTTGTAAAGAAAAAAGAAAGGATTCCTCATCCATAAAAAAAAAAGATCTAGCCTCAAGATGTATTTCAATTTTCAAGGCACCAAACGAGAAGTAGAATTGATGGCCAGACATACCTTCACCTTCTCTCTCTTAATTACCCTCTCACACAAGAGGCGTAACTTTTCCAACTCAACCTGCAAATGATATAATAATGGCTCAATTGTCATTTAATCAATGTTCACTTAAAAGTAATGGCATTCCCTAGACACATCTTTTATCATAACATAAATATTGCACAAGCAAGGCTAGTACATCAGTTTGGAAGAATCATGTAGAACACAAAACACAGATGGTACAGCACCATAAATTGAACTAGCAGGTGCATCTCACCGACACAACTTAATATGTTTCAGTTATCTTTCAAAAGCACTCCATGATAAGAGAGAAACAATGAGAAGGGGTGGTGGGGGTGCTTTCGTGCTTGACATGACACTAACCACAATTAGTAGGGTTGATTTTTCAGCTTAGATGTCATTACTACATAGAAATAAAGGAAGATCTAAACAATAATAATCTAGTTACGTATCCAGCTCATTAATATGTTGCAGTAATAGAGCGCCACGCTGATATGATGTTATGTATCAAGCAGATAGAACAAATCATTTCCAAAATAAGTTTTTACTTGGTTCCTAATTGATAGTTTTTTAGTGTTAACCGAAATGCAGTTAAGAATAAGTAAATATGTATCAGGTAAACTAACCCTCATCCTTTTCAAGCTATTGAGTTCCTCAGGTCCATACTGCCAGGCATCAGTCTGTGTGAATTTCAAAGAGCAAAATAAGATACTGAAAATAGCTGTACCACGCGCAGGATTACTATAAATAACAAATATGCCCCTGGTGGTTAATGTTAGCAGGAAAATATGCATAGATAATCAAAGAAATCAAGCCTGCAAATTGGATACATAATTCTACTAACCCTTGCACATGCACATTGTTTGACCTCATTATGGTAAAACCGTAACGCCATGTTTAAGCTAACAATTTGCTATACATGTGCTGCAGGGGACCAAGTTCACTTCCTATTTCATATAGTAACATGTTTATTTGCATGATATAATGTTAATAATTAACCTAGTCGTAGGTACAAAAGAAAGAAATGGATTGCTCCAAAATAGTCTTGATGCTGCACTTACCTCTTTCTGCTCTGTGCTGTGTTTCGCACAGTATGCTTTGTGCTGCAACGTAGTCCCAAATCCTTTAATGTTCATGTAGAAACCAGCATCTCTAGCACAAGAAGGATGAAAAGTGGTCTGGCAGCCCTCACTATTGCACTGCATAGCAGAAAGAGAAACTTATCAAAACTAAGTATCTGGTCTCTTCATGCTCTAACTTACATAAACAGGCACAGGTGATACCTTGAGGCACACACCAACTTTGCTGATGCAGACACAACAAGTATCTTTCTCCCTTAGATAGATTAGAAGGGTTTCCTGATAGATACATTAAATAGCCAAATATCAAGATGATGCAGTATAATGTGAAATGAGAACACTGATGGATAACAACTGATTCTGATAATATAGACAGTAAAATGAAAGAGGAAGTTCTATTTATTTCTTAAAATGAACATCATATTAATGTGAACAACAAAACAACAGAGGAAATTTGATCTACTCTTGAAAATGAAAACTGGAAGGAATTGCAATGCTTAAAGGAGACGAGTGTACCATTCCGCTCACTGGATTATCTTGCCCTCTCATGTACTTGGTCTCCAACAACCACTAACAAAATATTACGAAAAAAAAAAGTTAAAACTGAAACTCATATGAAAACAGAAGATGAAAAAGATTGAAGTACCTCAGCACAGAAGGCATGAATCCACTGGTCATCTATAGTCTTTCTAAAAGCACCAGATGTTCCATGGCACAGAGCACATCGTACCATGGATACGTATTTGTCATTGCAGTCAGCTTCACCACTAGAGCTAACAGCTTCTGATGAAATATCTTCGCAGAGTTCACATTTCCACGGGCCAATAGATATCCCTAGATTTCTATAGCAATCTATGTGGACAGCAGCCTGTTCAACAGGTCAAAGTTAATAACACAATGGAGCATAATACCTCAAAACTCAACAGAATCAAAAGCACCTTGCATCTGGAGCAGACAAATATTCTGTTCAACACAGATTCACTCCGCAAGCAGACATCACAGTAGAGTGCATTTTCTTTTGATAAAATTGGCATATGGAAAGTGCCAAAGTTAGTAACTGGTGAAACTTTGCTGTTGAATGGCTTTGATGAATCCTTGGGCCGTGGTAGTGAAGGAGTCCGCTGGGCAACTCTTGAAGATCCAGCACCAAATTTTGGAGAAATCTATACAGGGTAACAGTAAATAAGATACATATCCTCTCAACAGAAATCATTTGTTAATTGACCAATAAAAATACAACAAGAAACTTTGTGAATAGCATGCAGTACATCATCATTTGCATCTTTTCTCACAGTGGAGTTACGTGAGGAGGCTGCAACAGCAGCTGCAGCTTCAGCTAGTACCGCCTGAGCTTCTTTATGTCTCTTCTCCTTTCTGCCACGTTTCTTAGCTTCTCTAACATCACGAAGAAAATGATTGACAAGGATGAAGTCCCATTTTCTTTTACTGAAAACATTCAACTCGCGAGAAAGATTCTGAACAACCTTCACTATTAAATCTTCTGCAAGAGTCAAACTTATAGTGATTCAGAAAAAGAAATACGCAATAACTTCATTATATAGGGACAGTTTCATTGACAGTGTTGACACGAAGGCCATTGACGTAAAACGAGCAACACAAGAATTGACAAGGTTTAATTATTCTAAAAACCACAGCAGAAGAGTAAAGGATACAAAGACTACATAAACAGAGGAAAAACTTACCATATCTATGCTTCAGAACCATAGCATTGTCAAGAAGCCTAGCTTGTAAGAACACCATTTCTCCTTCTACTTCATCATCAGGTGAATGATCAAGAATTCCCAAAGATTTTGCCTTAGAAATTTGGTCTGCCACATCAATTTCTGTTGTTTCCATTAGTTCTATTGAGGAATCCACGTGCCTTTTCTCACTGGAAGAACATAATTGTCCTTCTAGAAACATTTGACCCAAGAAAACAGATTCAGATAAAGCATGACAAGTCAAATTTCATTAAGAAAATTAAAGGTGCCAACAATATAGCTTAAAACTAGGTAATTATTTGGAGAAAGTATTAATAACTTACCAGAGTGATACTGTGCCTGCTTATTCTGCTTAAAAGTATGGTCCCAAAGATAAGCAATCTTTTCCTTGATAGATGGATGGATGTAAGAATGAGAATCATCAAAGCTGCATGACGCAAAAAAAGGGGTCAACAACAACCCGGCAAAATAGGAGGACCTTTGTTCATGCAAAAAAGAAAATGTGGTTTGAGACTAAATAAAGAATAGCAGACTAGGACAATAGGACAATACACAATTAGCTGGATTATTTACCTGAAAAAGGGTTGTCCATTAACATGATCCATATTACAATCACGATGATTGCATACGCCATTTTCATCTGAATTCGACCCATGTTTAACATTATCACCCAAAGAAGAGGTTTTATCCAATGAAGATACGCACCCCTCCAGTTCCGAGCCAAGTTCAGGCTCTGTCAAGTCATTATTTTTCCTTCCAAGTGATGTAGCTGTTCATAATATACTGTCAGAACTAGAACAATACCAAACATTTACATGAATAATTCGGTAACATAATTGTTAGCTAAAAGATATCTACTATAAGAAAATACTGTAATGTATATACGACAATCTGTTATGTGTGAATAAGAGTTAACTCTCCCATCCAGGTCCATAAAACTAAGCAATATTTAAGAATTTCTATACAAAATTCCGTTCTGCGCAAGATGAGCTCTGTTGATTCGAGAATGTCTATGGCTTTGAGGTATGCTTCATTTTCACCTTTCTTATTATAAATAATGATATGGAAAAATGGCATATGCAGAAATGGCAACTTTTAGTTGGTATAGCTATTTTTTCTTGAACCGGTAAAATTTACAACAAATTGTAGCCCTTGAATGGCAAGTAACAACAGGGAAGAACTGGTCTTGTCCAATAGAAAACAAATAAAGAACCAAACATAGCCTTAAATGCCCACATATATAAATGTAGAACGGCGCTGTCATGACCAGCATTGCAAGGCACTGTAAGTTGTTAAACTAGTAATATCTAATATAGTCCAAATTATAACACAAAGAGAATGAGAAATGCATACTTGAAAATTTGCAACCACCAAGACGTCATTTGCACAGAAAATAAGGACATCAGGCAAGCTTGCAACTTTCGCAAAGTTGGCAGCCACTTCATTACAATACAAGCAGGCAAGCTAGAGCAGATCATTCAGAGCTCGTGCGGTACTATAGAGAAAATGTTGTGAAGTTCTTTTCAGGCTGGCATATCAGACTGGGTCACACTATAAATAAGGATTTCTAACTGTAGGTTTTGCTAAATGTTGTGTGGCAATTTGTCTCATTTGGTTTTGTGAATGAACAATTAACCAAAAGAAAACTGACCTTCCAGTGGTGGCCAACAGAAAAGATCACAGAACGATAAGACAGCAAACGATTAAAATGCTCTCTAGAGTAATAGAGATCGTGGAGAAGGCAGCGAGAACTCAGGAGAAGTGGTTCAACAAAAGATTTTTACCTTCAAGTTGATTTGGTATCTCCATGGAAGCACCGAATACTTCATTGCCAGGGATGCTGTTTGGTATCTGTCAAAAGGATGGGAATCAAAACTGCATCCATAACTAAAGGTCATTTCCTTAAGGCCGTAAATAATGACAGTACAGCCACCTATTAAACCAAGGTAACTTGGAGCTCACAACCTTAGCAGAACAGGGAGACACAAACAATGATAACAGAACAAGATATCTGTTAGCTCTCTGTTGAACTATTTGCAGTAAAAATTAAGAAGACACCTAAAAGCTGATGCAGCAGGGAGAGACAGAGGAAAACTAAAGATTCCATGAACTTACTAGTGAGTGGCAAAATTGTAGAGAACATGTACATTTAAGGGCCAATCCATTTGTGAACACTAATAGAAAATTCATCTACCATTTTACTGTTGAATTTCAGATAATATACTTGTTATTTAGCACGAAGTAGGTCCCTGCAACACTACACAATCAGTCACAGCAAACAGCATACATATATATCACCTTAGGCCTTGGCCACTTGCCCATGTGGAGTTTGAAAGAAATCCCATCAGAGCTACTAAGGATATATCTACCCTCAAAGAACACAGCGGATAAAATCTCTCTTATTCCCATTTACTATACTTAAAAGTTAGCAGGTACGTAGATATGCATGCAGAAACATAGTCAATGAAGATGTTTGCTAAGTTATGATGACAGCCACCAGTTATTCAGGGAAAAAATCAGAGGAAACTATCTACACACTGATATTTAATGCTTCAAACCAGTTCAGAGGCAAGAAACAAGAAAAGCTTCACAAAATATTGAAAAGTGTGTTTTTTCATACCAATTTTTCATGCACTGCCTTTGAAGTATCCTTGTTTCCAACTGGGGACAGATTTCTAATAAAATCTTTTGAAAAATCATCAGCACTTCCTTTAGCCATATCTTTTTTTCCATTTTCCAAAGTAGTTCCAGTTGCACATATTGCCTTCTCTTCTTTCAGAACTTTGGCATTAGACCTTGGTGGTGAGAGTTTTGGTACAGTAGAAACCGACATCTCAACTGCTGCTTCTTTTTCCACTGGGACCAATGAACTATTCACATTGACACTATTTGTACCCTCAGACCCATCTAGTTTGTCCTCTTGTACCACCTCTGAGCTCTCTTTAAGAGGGATTGCTTCAACAGCTGGTATATGTGCAGACTTTTGAAGCCACTTGATGATTTTCAACTTCAAACCATGGGAAAATGTTGTAGTTTCACCCTGAAAATCAGAGAATTAACAAAACTAGCTCGGAAATTAATTTTTAATGCTAGATATAAGCTATGCCCAAAGTACCACGAGAGCAGCTTCGAAGGACGCTGAAGAAATACCCACTTCAGATGCTATATCACTCACACTAACATCCCCTCTGTCAATTAGCTGCAAATACAGTAGGTATTAATATTTTTTCTTCACAAAGGTTAATCAGTAAATGCCTGAGTAACAACTTGGTTCTGAATCAGCAGTTACCTTTTTGAGAACCATAGCAATATCACCAGAGTTTCTCATAAGATTACTAACTGAGGGATTATCAGTATCCATTTCCATATTTCGGGTTGCTTGAGTATCTGAACTTCTAACAGTACGGGGCAAAGCACCGTGCTCCATCGTCTCCACTTTGATAAGGCTGTCAGGGTTAAAGCTACCGGTTTCATAGTTCATGGATCTGTCCTTGTTCTTCCGTGTGAATCTCAGCTTTGGAATCTTTCCAATGCTGAGATTTGCATCTTTTGTCCTCACTTCTCTAGCACCCTGCTCAGATGCATTATTGCTTTTCTCTAGAGAGTTGACATACCCAACTGAAGAATGCTTTGAGCAAAACGCTTTCAGCTCAACCTGAAAAACGAACATGAAAAATGAACAACAAGAACTTAGATAAGGCTGTGGCAACTGCTTGAAGATAATGATCTCACATTAGGATGTCCAAATTTTCCCCATATCTCCATTTGGTGCTTGGAATCTCGTGCACATATAGGATGGAAGGCAGCCCGGCATGACCCTGAAAACCACATGGAGCTTAGCGTTAACAACCTACAGAAGTGGGCAAAACTCTGCACAATGGATATTAGCCGAAAGACTAATGCTACCTCCATTCCTAAATATAACCCTTTTTACATAGCTAAGTTAGCTTTCTAAAAGAGCTTATATTTTGGAACAGAGGTAATATTTCTTTGGCATGGCTATATATAACATAGGTGGTAGTATTTATAACTGGCACAAAGTTGAGGAAAAATGTCAAAGATAACTGAACATGTTTCTTTTCATATAATACATCATATATAAACAGCTTTTAGGAGACACTTTTAGTATATATACAATCCAATGCTTAATCTATCTTGCGCAGCTATATCGAAAAACGAAATGTATCAAACAGAGTTCAGGGCATTGCGATATCAAAAAGAATGGTAAGTTTGGTTGGCCATAAGAAAATAACACAGAAAACATCGTCTGTTACTTAGGCAAGCAAGTCAATCAACACAAGACAATAACAAGTATCACAGGGAAATAATGGCCAATCGCCTAGCCAAGGAAATCAATCAACATAAAAACAGGATTCCTTTTGTGTGGCCATGAGAAAACAACACAGAAAACATCGTCGGTTACTTAGGGCACCACTGATGTCAAGGGAAATCTTACTAAAAGGCTGCATCTACTCGACCATCGTGGGTTACTCAGGCATGACTCTTTTGTTGGAATGTGAGTATAAATTATCTTGGATACCTTCCATTAAAGAAGTAACACTTGAAGTTGAAAGAATAAAGTACATGCTGAGTATCAGAAAAGGCAAAGCTCAATACCAAAACTGAGGCGGATTGTGTTGTCTGTTAAAAAAAAGGTAGGTTTTTGGTGTACTGTAAGTTTCAAAAAGGAAAAATAAGCCCGATCAAAAAAAGAAGGAAAAATAGATAGGGAGAACTACCTATTTCGTTTTATAAATTGTATGTACAGGAAGTTAATATAACGCTTAATATAATGATATAACATGGGGCTGCGTTTCTGAAGCAATATTTTCTGCAATACTAAGGTCTGGGTAACCTTAAATATTATACGTAGTGAAAGAAAGCTCAAATTGTGATAATTGAGACGGGGAGTAGAAGTATATACCATGGCTACATCGGACGCATGCACCCCGCTTAACCTTGCAAATAGTGCAGACCATTTTGATTGGATTCTCTTGTACAGATCCAATATTGGTAACAGGCTCCATAGAGTCCATGTCCTCCACAAGAACCTCTGGTCTCCAAAGGCTACAAAACAAGTGCGCAAATTGCAGGCTGCCTCCATCTGCAGTTCGACTAGGGTCGGGTTTTGCAGGTTTTAGAGCCCCTTTCCCCTTTGGGCATAGCACACAAGGCATCGACAGGGTGCTGGCTGCCTCTCTCTTGGATGACACCCCTGCGGACTCCACATACTTGCACCAAGCGCAGAGCCACTTGCCCTTTGGCACGGCATGCACACCATAACACTTCTGGTGCACGGAGGCCTTGCAGGTGCTACAGCGAAGCATCCTATTGGAGGCCATGGCACTCTGTCCCAAGCAGCAAACATCGCACGTCGACCCAGCCCGAGCTCCCAAGCGTGGAAGCAGCACAAGTTTCTGTAGCCCAGCGTCGACACCTAGGAGCTTCCTCTTCTTGTTTGGGCGCTCGGTGGTGAGCACGACTCGCTGCCTCGCTCCTAGCAGCCAATTCAGTGATGTCCCTGCCTCCTCGTCGTCGTCCTCGCATACTGGTGACACGGTGCCACCGCTGCTACTACCTTGCTCCACCTCCTGTGGCCACTCCTCGCGCTGCGCAACCACCTCCTGCATCCGCTGCTCAATGCTCTGCTCGCTGCGGTCCCTGGGGCAATCCAGCTGCTGCACGACGACGTCATGTATGCCCTGCTCGGTGCTGACGTTGCTGACGAAATCCGCACTCTGCGCGCTGCGCTCCTTGTTGCAGACGACCTCCTCGCCGCCCACGCCCAGGTAGGAGCTCGTCTCGGCGACGGCCACGTCATACGTCTCCTCCACCACCAGCTCCTCCTCCTCCTCGCCGCCGCTGCTGCTGATGCTGCTGCCGGGCAGCGGCACGACGACGCACGGGTCGAGCTCCCCGCGGCAGAAGGGGAACCTGGCGGGCATCATGAGCATTTGGACGTCGTTGAGGGTGACGGGGCGGAAGTAGGCCTCGAAGTGGTCCCAGGCGCCCTTCTTCCCGGAGGGCGCGGCGGGCAGCTTGGGCGGGTGCTCCTCGGCGGCCGCGTCGGGGGGCTCGAGCTTCTTGTGCTTCTTCCGGCGGTCGCTGGGCCCCGCCCAGCTGACGAGCCGCGCGGGCAGCGTGGGCACCCGGGGCGCCGCCTCCTCCTCGAACGGCGTGCGCAGGGACAGCGCCTTCAGGGCCTGCTCGTACGGGTCGAAGCCGAGGCCGAGGGCCGCCGCCTCCGGCGAGCCGGAGCCCTCGGCGCCGGCCATGGTGGCCCCCGCGCTCATGAAGGCTCGGCGGGGGAGGGGCGCATCGCGGGCGGAGGATACGCCCGCGCCGGGGAAGGGCCTCCGGCGAGGGGCGCGGCGGGGCGGAGCTAGGGTTAGGGTTTCGTTCCGACCGGGAGTTCTTCAGTCCGTCTGTTGTGTGCCCCTGTGCTCGAGAGTTTTTTTTTTTTTTGCTCCGGCCCGTTTTTTTCGCTTGTGTTTCGGATCCGATGGGAGGGAGGGAGAAGAGGGAGGAGGCCGCCGCGTGAGGACACGCGGTTCGGTTTTGTATACGCCAAGGATACGCGTAGGATACGCCTGGTTTTACATGCTTTTTTTTGGTTTTAAACGCCAACTTTACTGTCCGGAAGCGAGGAAAAGGTGTAAACTGAACGAGCAAAAATTGGAAACTTGTTCGGTCCAGCTAAGCTTCCAGCTGGTGCCAATTCACAGCCCTCAACAACAACAAAATAGTGCAAATTCGCGGTGTAGGATGCAACAAGCACAGAGAACAACTCAACCAACTCACCATCAAACAAATTTAGAGATAAAACCAATCGCAAATCGTTGCTCTTACGTGGAATTAGCGGTTGTGAAGAGGTCGGTAAGAAAAAGGTAGCGTGTGATTTGCATCGCTCTCACATGGAGTTAACGAATTAGAGGTTCACAACTCACATGCTCTCATCTACCCCGGATGCCAAACCATCGGTACGTGATGACCCTATCGGCATTTCTACCCAAACCTAGTGTTGTCAGTGGGATATGGAGGGTTCATGCGGTGAACTCACTTGTGGTCGGAGGGGGAGCAAGAAAATTCAGATCCATGGAGAATCAAGGATGGCAAGAAAATTGAGATCCACAAGGACTAAGCAATGGGTGTTCTTTGACGGCGGAAACGCTTATCGTAGAAGAAACCGGAAAGAGGGATGATATATGTGAAGAGGGTCATGGTGAATAAGAAAATTCACCATAAGATGGGAGGAGAGATTGTTGGCAGTCTGCGGAAGCGCTTATCATAGAAAGGGCAGAAAAATCAATAAGAACTGGGAGGGGAGCGAAGAGGGTCACCGAGAATGAGATCCAAATTCATGAAGAGGGGAGGCAAAAGGCGTTCTCTTGCTCGTGTGCTTGTCATAGAAAGGAAAAAATGATAAGGACGGGAGGGGTGACGAGAGTCATGGAGAACAACGGAATCCATAACCACAAAGAGGGGTGATGGATGGCCTTCGACTGCGGGGGTACTTATCGCCAGACGGGTAGTAAAGTAGGGGAGGGGGAGGGGAGGCATGGAAGAGGTGTATGCTACGAAGGCGTATACTCCAAATGTAGAGTGGGAGTCCATGTCATTCTTCAGCTACATATGACACAACACGATAGAGCATGTAATGTGCCTATTTCCGCCAAGCTAGATGGCTAAGCGTCATTGAAACAGTTTTGGGGTGCTTAACGGTAGAGAAAAAGTGTGTCCTGAAAAATATTTTCTTAATGCTTTGGCTACATCACTCTGCCACCAAATATATACCATCGCACTTAAGCTATGCATCGGCAACATGTATGTGTAGTGTCACATAAACTTGAGTCGTGGTACACATAATCTAACGTGGAACATACAGCGTGAAAGGAAATTTGATATGCCCGCTTATGTAAATAAGGGATTTTAGGAAAACTAGATCCCTCTTTGCCTAGAGGCATGGCGGTGAGGCAATTTTTGATGAGCAAATTGCCTGATGTCACGTACCATTGAAGTGTGAGTTTCCACAAACTTAGCGTTGATAACATGGTGGAGAACCTCGTTGAAAGAGCATGGAGACTCCATGTGTGATTTTGTAACTCGTGACAATCTCTATCGACTAATGGTTGCATTGTGTTTTACTTGAAGGATTTGTTCACATGCGATGCTTGAACCATATGTTGGATTTGAGGTTGAAAGAAGAAGAACAAAGTGAAGAAGATCAAGTGTCGACCGAGGTGTTATTCAAGGAGTGATCCGAAATTTTTTCATGAGAGAGTTGATCCCATGGCGAACATGTATTTAGAAGGAAAAGGTGGCGTGAGAATTTCGCGTGTCTTCAAGACATCATCGTTATAAAGGAAGAATATATGATTCAAGGTTGATCAAGTCAAAGCGCAAGTTCAAGATGAGTATCTAGAAGAGTCATATGCTTCAAGCTTGGCGACTTTTGTGTGATCATGGATATGTGAAGATATGCCTAAAGAGATGATAACTCCAAATTTCAATGCTGTCTTTGGATCTTAGCTCCAAATTTCGATGCTTTTCGCTTGAAACATAAAATCGAAAACCCAATGAAACCAAGGTTGATCAACATATTTCCTTTAGATCTTGTTTTAATGTGATATCCATCTATGCATATCAGAGGCTTGCAACCTTCCAAGAAATCCCTCTTACATGCATCATATGACCAGTATACTGTGGCCAGATGCTCTTTGGGAACAAGATCTGCAGCTTCGTTAATTTGGTTGGTGCTTAGGAAAAATCTCGACCCAGGGTTTGATCTTCTAAACTCCTGACCATAGTCACGTAATAGGGCAAACTGCTCCTTTTCATCCCCATGAATTATGCTAAGTGTTGCCTTCCTTGCCCTTCCTAATTTAAATTTGTTTGGACATATATTGAATTTCCTTTGAACTTTGGCTGCAAATGCTTGCAAGCCTATTTTTGGTTATCTCTAAATTCATCAATGAAGATTTGAGTGAGGAAAGGAGCCGTCGATGATTTCAACTCCCAGCACCTCTCACAAGTGTGCTCACCGCAATGTTGTCTCGACTACAATGGCTCCCTCCATTTCTCTTCTGACACCTTGATCATTCAAGGACATCCTTCCTCACAATGAGCATCAAGCCTAGTTGCTTCATTCCTTGACTTCATAATCTTAACTCTCTCATTCACACCATAAGTTGACAAAGCCTTCCTAAATTCAGCCATGCTAGAAAATAACATGCCTACATTGAAGACAGGGGTTGCCATGTCAACTACATGGTTGAATTCTTTGAACTTGTATTCCAGAAGCTTCTGTTGCTCATTTGTCAATTTCAAATTATCATGATCAAGGCTAGCATCATCCTCACACTCAACTATCTCTGTGCACTCATTGTTGTCATTAAAATCATTGTCAATTTTATCTAGAAACAGATCATCATCAGCATCTTCTGCATCACAATCACTGTCATAGAAATCACTGTCACTGTCACCATCATCCTCATCCTCACTATATAACTCTGTTGATGAAAGACATGCAGAGGAGACAGTTCTTCATCAATCTCTTTCCATTTCTCTTTCTCTTGCTCGCAAAGATCTCCGACTCATGTGTATTTGCTAGGAATTGGCACAATGACATCCGTCTTGAGCCCCCGCAAAAATTGTTATGATCCACCATAATTGACGGTGTCTTCACATCTCTCGTAGCAGCCATCATTGGAACAATGTCACCATCATTCTGAATGAGACACAATTCATCTCTCATGTCACTCCTAGGAACACACCAGTAGAACTTTGTTTTGTCTATCATCTCATTTCCTCTTTGCTTAACAAAATCCTCAAGCCACTGAAGTGAGAAAGTATCAGTGTTGCAATTGTCAAAATAATCCACAATCCCACAAACATACTGCAAATGCTCCTTGAGACCACATAAAAACTCATTGTGATCCATCTCATTTGTAAACCTGTCAGGATCATCTGCACAGAATGCAAGTGTCAAAATTCAGTTAGCACTGCAAATATCAAAATTCAATTAAAAGTGCAAACTTGATATTCAGTTAACTTGTGCAGCTTCAATTTGGATCTTAACTGTGTAAAAATACATGAATTACTCGCTACATTGTTACAAACACAATACCAACAATGGAGTAGATGCATTCATCGGATCTGAATCGACTTGTTCATCTGAAAAAATCGAAGATTTCCCGATCAACTTTATTTGCCACCAAAAACAATCAACCATATCGGTCAAAACCTTTCCCAAACCAATCCCTAAGCACTACAACGACGATTTCGACTAATTTTGCGCCTCAAATCATTCACATATGACCAACATCTTCGTGGGGACATCATCCATGGCCGTCGCGCAGCTCCGCAGAGAAGAAGACGAGAAACAGAGAAGAGGACAAGGCTTATCGTATTGTAGAGGTTCCTCGCACCACTGTCGGCGGCGAGGATCGTCGGCCATCTCCGCCGCCGCCGCCCACAAAATCGCCTCCGTCGTCGCCAACTTCGCACCACGACGAGAAAGGAAACCACATTACGTCCTGCGTGATATGTGCGTTGTTATACAGAGAGAGACCTCGACGACCTGTTCGCAATTATCAGATTTCTTCAGTGCTATATCGGAAACACTCATCTCCCGCCTGGAAACGGCCACGTGTCGCCACCAGATTGAATTGTATGACTTGTGCACCCACTCGCATCGTTTTTGTACAAGTGCAATACACTTTCAAACATGTTGTATAAAAATGCACATAGAAGGCAAGTTGTTATACTAGTGGTGCAATTACCTCTTATCTTTTTTAGCTCTCTAAATGTTGATTGAGTTTTGAGCTATTTTTTTGAGTTGTAGGTACAGTCCATAAGTATGTTGCACAATTTTATCCCATTTTTCTGATCTCACCTGAACCTAACGAGAGGATCCTACACAAGTCAGGAGTAGGATTTTCTGTCTAAAACAAAACCGACATGAACAGTAGAGTCGCTCCGGTCCGCCTCTCGGTCCGGCCAACCCGAGCACTCTACAACCCACTAGGCCACGACGCGCACGCCAAAGCCCGCACCCACGCCCCGCGCCGCTGCCACCCATCCCGAGCGCCATGGAAGCCGACGGCCGGAGCGCCTCCTCCTCCCCCTCCCATCCCGGTCGACGATGCGCTCGTCTCGCCCCGTGTTCCGCCCGGACGACCGCCGCCCGGAGCCCAGCCCCGAGCCCCCGCAAGAGCGAGCGCAAGCGCAGGCGCCGCGCGGGCCCCGAATCCGCCGCGGAGCGTTGTGCATGACACGCCCACATTTCCATATTTCCCAGTTTTGTTGAGTGTGCATAAATACATAGCATTATCCATGCACCAGTATTTGTTAACTACGTACAAATATCTTGCTAGCTAGAAGTTATGTACTTCCCATCATCGTCCCGATAGTCCCGTCGGCCGCTGGGACACGTCTATTAGTTTAACTGTCAGTATTGTTGGATCGAGTTCTCAAACAGCAAAGCATGCATAAGGAGGATCCCAACAGTAGCGTTGTAGGCAACACCACGTCAATTTCATTGAAAGAGGCCTTGTAGCGGTCCCAAACTAGCCTCGCAGCGAGATAGACTAGAAAACCGTGCCAAACTATGGCCTCGTACTAGGCAAACCGGACTAAACCGTCCTAATTCGTGCCTATTCGGGCTGAACCGGAAAAACCAAAGGAATCCACTAAGACACGACGGAAATGGGACGAAAATGAGACCTTTTCTACCTAAATTTTGGTAGTTTTCTGGTTTTTTCTTAGACATGCCTACTTCTGGCCCAAACAGTGCCCATGCCTGCCTCCTTTGCCTTGTCCCGAATGGGCCTCCATCTGCGTTTTGGTGGGCTAGCTTCACTCAGGATGGAGGACAAGGAACCATAAAAGCCCAGCAACGTGAATCAATTGTTTGTTTGTCTCGTGTGTGTGCATATTAGTCAGAGTTTGCACGTGAATCAAGAACGGATTTCAAATGAAAATTTGTTGTGTTTTTATTTTGGAGGTTTTACTGGTTCTTTGTTGAGAGACTTGTGTGTTTTCACTTTCTATTGGATAGCATTTGTTGCAACGAAATAAAGATATTTCCTTTTGAGGTCGAATCCATCCTGACGATTCGCAGGATTTAGCGGGTATCGGTACGGGCGGATAACTTGGGTAGATCTTGTTTTTGATAGGATAGATTAATTTTTTTAAGACAAAAAACATGTTTAAAAATCCTAATTTTTTTTGACAACACACATCTCTCGTTATATATGCAACACCAAAAAAAAACTGCTGCTTAAAATTCGTGCTCCTGTGTTACTGCACCTTCCAGATGATGTCGATACTGCTAGTCTTCTGGCACAATTGCAGGAAACGGAGCACGAGAATGTCAAGCAACAACAACTGCATCGATATTCAGGGCGTTCCAGCTACCGTACCAACTCATAATACTGGACAGGGCCAAGCTACCAGTCCGGGAGAGGAAGTGAAGAAAAGCGACGCGACTCGCTGGGACGACAAGCTGGAAGCTCTCGTGGCGTTCCGCAAGTCCAAGGGGCAGTGCTTCACGTGCGGCGAAAAGTGGAACCGCACCCACAAGTGCCCTACTCAAGTGCCTCTGCACATCTTGGAGGAACTGTTGGGCGCGCTGCCACCAGATCAAGAAACCGTGTCAGATGAAGACATGAGTTCGGGCGATGAACTCATGTGCGCGGACGCAGCGGCGGTCGTCGGCTCTACAACGACACGACGTCGCACCATCCGTCTCCATGGACATGCTAGAAAATAACATGCCTACCCCAAGTCGAGGGAAGGAGGACCCATAGAGCTGCTGCCCTACTATGTGCCACCAAATCTTCAAGAAAAGGTTAAAGCTGGGGTTATCTTGTGCTGGCTAAAGAATGGCACGAAGAAGGTCAAAGAGGCAGTGACTGGTAAAGGCAAGGGCAAGGTTGATGAATGGTAGCCATGTGTTGTAGTTTGATCTAGTTTCAGTGTCCTAGTTTGATCTAGTTTTAGTGTCCTAGTTTGTCCTAGTTTGATCTAGTTTCGTTGTCCTAGTTTCTCCGAATAAAGATATAATGTAATGTTATGTTATGAATTTTGGTTTACATACCTTCCGCCCGTCACTCATGATTGTGAAAGGGCATGTGTTTGTAATTCCCAAATTATCCCTTAGTGTTGCCAAGAACCATTCCCATGAGCTAGTGCGCTCAACTTTTAATAGTCCCATTGCAATAGGATAGATGCAGATCATTTGGATCAATGCTAATAGTAGTCAACATATTTCCTTTGGATCTTGTTTTAATGTGACATCCATCTATGCATATCGAGGCCTCGCAACCTTCCAAGAAATCCCTCTTACATGCATCATATGACCAATATAATGTGGTCGATGCTCTTTGGGAACAGTGATCTCGTAGCTTCGGTAATTTGGTTGGTGCTTAGGAAAAATCTCGACCTGTGGTTTGATCTCCTCAATTCCTGACCATAGTCACGTAATAGGGCAAACTGCTCCTTTTTATCCCCATGAATTATGCTAAGTGTTGCCTTCCTTCCCTTCCTAATTTAAATATGTTTGGGCACATATTGAATTTTCTTTGAACTTTGGTTGCAAATGCTTGCAATCCTAGTTTTTGGTTATCTCTAAATACATCAATGAATATTTGAGTGAGGAAAGGAGTCAGCGTGACTTCAACTCCCAAGCACCTCTCACAATGAGCCTCAAGCCTAGTTGCTTCATTCCTTGACTTCATAATCTTAACTCTCTCATTCACACCATAAGTTGTCAAAGCCTTCCTAAATTCAGCCATGCTAGAAAATAACATGCCTACTTTGAAGACATGGGTTGCCATGTCAACTACATGGTTGAATTCTTTGAACTTGTATTCCAGAAGCTTCTGTTGCTCATTTGTCAGTTTCAAATTATCATGATCAAGACTAGCATCATCCTCACACTCAACTATCTCTGTGCACTCATTGTTGTCATTAAAATCATTGTCAATTTTATCTAGAAACAGATCATCATCAGCATCTTCTGCATCACAATCACTGTCATAGAAATTACTGTCAGTGTCACCATCATCCTCATCCTCACTATGTAACTCTGTTGATGAAAGACATGCAGAGGAGACAATTCTTCATCAATCTCTTTCCATTTCTCTTTCTCTTGCTCTGCAAGCATCTCCAACTCATGTGTATTTGCTAGGAATTGGCACAATGACATCTGTCCTGAGCCCTGAGCCCCTGCAAAAAATTGTTATGATCCACCATAATTGACAGTGTCTTCACATCTCTTAGAGCAGCCATCATTGGAACAATGTCACCATCATTCTGAATAAGACACAATTCATCTCTCATGTCACTCCTAGGAACACACCAGTAGAACTTTGTTTTGTTTGTCATCTCATTTCCTCCTTGCTTAACAAAATCCTCAAGACACTGAAGTGAGAAAGTATCAGTGTTGCAACACAAACAAATTGCAAATGCTCCTTGAGACCACAGAAAAACTCATTGTGATCCATCTCAATTGTAAACCTGTCAGGATCATCTGCACAGAATGCAAGTGTCAAAATTCAGTTAGCACTGCAACTATCAAAATTCAGTTAAAAGTGCAAACTTGATATTCAGTTAACCTGTGCAGCTTCAATTTGGACCTTAACTGTGTAAAAATACATGAATTACTGCTACATTGTTACAAACACAATAGCAGTAATGGAGTAGATGCATTCATCGGATCTGAATCGACTTGTTCATCTGAAAAAATCGAAGCTTTCCCGATCAAGTTTATTTGCCACCAAAAAAAATCAACCATATCGGTCAAAACCTTTCCCAAACCAATCCTTAAGCACTACAACGACGATTTCGACTAATTTTGCGCCTCAAATCATTCACATATGGCCAACATCTTCTTGGCGACATCCATGGCCATCGCGCAGCTCCACGGAGAAGAAGACGAGAAATAGAGAAGATGACGAGGCTTACCGTAGTGCGGAGGTTCCTCGCAACGATCGTCACCGGCGAGGATCGTCGGCCATCTCCTCCGCCCCCGCCCACAAAATCGCCTCCGTCGTCGCCAACTTCGCACCACGACGAGAAAGGAAACCACCTTACGTCATGCGTGGTGTGTGCGTTGTTATAGAGAGAGAGACCTCGAGGACTTGTTCGCAATTATCAGATTTCTTCAGTGCTGTATCAAAAAGACTCATCTCCCGCCTGGAAACGGCCACGTGTCGCCACCAGATTGAATTGTATGACTTTCACTGGCATCGTTTTGTACCAGTGCAGCACACTTTCAAACATGTTGTATGAAAATGCACATAGAAGACAAGTTGTTATACTAGTGGTGCAACTACCTCTTATCTTTTTTAGCTCTCTAAATGTTGATTGAGTTTTGAGCTATTTTTTTGAGTTGTAGGTACAGTCCATAAGTATGTTGCACAATTTTATCCCATTTTTCTGATCTCACCTGAACCTAACGAGAGGATCCTACACAAGTCAGGAGTAGGATTTTCTGTCTAAAACAAAACCGACATGAACAGTAGAGTCGCTCTGGTCTGCCTCTGGTCTGGCCAACCCGAGCACTCTACAACCCACTAGGCCACGACGCGCACGCCAAAGCCCACGTCCGCGCCGTTGCCATCCCGGAACCGGTTCCCGAGCGCCATGGAAGCCGACGGCCGGAGCGCCTCCTCCTCCCCCTCCCCTCCCGGGTCGACGATGCGCTCGTCCCGCCCCAGGTTCCGCCTGGACGACCGCCGCCCGGAGCCCAGCCCGAGCCCCCGCAAGAGCGAGCGCAAGCGCAGGCGCCGCGCGGGCCCCGAATCCGCCGCGGTGACCGCGCGCCGGCCCCGCGCGCTCCAGGGCTCGGCGTCGCCCTCCGCCGCGGCGGCGCGCAGGCCCCGCGCGTTCCAGGAGGCGGCGGCGCTGGCGGTGCTGGCGGCGGGCGCGCCCCGCGCGGCCCTGGGGTCCAGATCTTACGGCGCGGTCCAGCGCCTCTGGAGCGACGCCGACGAGGTGGCGCTCCTGACCGGCGCCGCCGCCTTCCGCGCGCGCAACGGGCACGTCCCGCGGCTCCCGGACATGGGCGCGCTCTTCGGGTACCTCAGGGGCTCCCTCTCCCCGCACATCGACCAGGACAAGGTCTACTACAAGCTGAAGCGGCTCAAGAGCAAGTACGAGCACGCGGCGCCGTCCGCCGCCGCGGGCAAGCACGAGCTCCGCGTGCGCGACCTCTGCGGCAAGGTCTGGGGCGCCCGCGTCGGCCTGTCTGACGAGGACAACTCACCGTCACCGGTGGAAGAACAGGCCAGGGACAGGGAGCGCCGCACTGTCCCGGACGCGGCAGCCATGCTCCCGGTAGCCACCGAGGTGCTCGACGCGTACTGGAAGACCAATGGTCTGGCGCTGTCCGGCGTGTCCCTGGAGAAGGGTCTGTCGCTGCTAGGAACAGAAAACGCG
The DNA here is from genome assembly GCF_022539505.1 of Lolium rigidum. Lineage (NCBI taxonomy): Eukaryota > Viridiplantae > Streptophyta > Magnoliopsida > Poales > Poaceae > Lolium > Lolium rigidum. The sequence goes on along the minus strand of NC_061509.1, from coordinate 252,250,235 downwards.
AGGTCGATCGAAACCAGGTGGAGGCAGCAGCTTGATGCAGAAGTGCGCTCGCAGATGAGGCGGCACGATCTGGCTAAGGACGTCTATGGCTTGCTGCTCGACGCCATTAAGGGCCTCGGCCCCTAGCTCGGGTATGGCTGTCAACTGTCACCTTGCATCTGATCTGCAGGGAAGCTAGGCTCTTTGCTTCACTAGTTTAACTTCTTGCTGGGTAATCAGTTTGCAGTTGCTGCGCATTCTGTTGTTTAGTGTCTGTTAGGCTCAATTACAGTAAAGTTGATTGGATAGAGTTTTCATGCTGGTTACTGGATTTTTTTGTCAAAAATAATAGCACCGGTGTGTGGTATAACTTATTTTTACACAGAATTAGTACATAAACTGCCGCTTTCCGATGCTTGAATATATTGTAAAATTCTGCATTATGCTCCCTTTCACTACAAGAAAGTAACATCTTCTCAGAAAAACTGTGAGAGAGCTAAGCTTGAGCGAGCTAAAATAGGTTGGTTTCTTGGAGTTTTAGGTTTTGGCCTCGGCCTTGTACTGAACTATGCTTCCTTTTCTATCTTAATCAATGAAACAGCAAACCTTTTGCCACATTAAAAAAAGGTTTCGGTTTGTTTGCTTGCCCAAGTCTAGAGCATTTCATAGCTCAATCTCTGATTCAAATGCAATGCATCCTGCTTGGGTATAAGAGCCTGCCAGCTTATTTATGTATACTGACATTACCTAATATTAAGGTACAACCAACGCAGAAACACTTTATGTTCGCAATGTGTGTTACAATCTGTGTGGTGCTGTCTGGAACTCTTGGTCCATGCAAAAGCGTAGAAGGATAATCTATCTATACATTGGTAATATTGGTTTCATACTCCTGAGAGCACCCGAGTCATCTTAAAAACCCCAATTGAAATATCTTCTGAATATCTACAGTGCTGATTCAATAATTATAGGACTTCCATCTCTTTTGTGACCGGCTGCAGGTTTATAGTGAAGTTCATAACTTCATAGTAAGCTTTCTTGCATTATCTGAATTTACCATCTCATCGTAGTCTTTGGTCAGTGATCCGAGCGCAGTGGAACTCTCGTCTTGTACCTACTTGGGATATGTAGGTCCTTGCCTTCAACTCCATTTAGAGCAGTATTTCCGTCTTTCATAAAACTAGGGTTGAAAATGAAAGGGAAACTTTCCTTCTGTTTCCGAAGAAAAAGGAAATGGAGGGCCAAATACGGAAAAGGAAGCGGCATTTAGAGGAAAAGAAACGGAAACGGCAAAATCATAAACGGAAACGGAAAAGAAAACGAGGGAGCCCTTTCCGACGGAAAGGAAAACGGCAGAGGAAATTCCGGAAAAATAAATACGGAAAGTTTTCGAAAATATAACCTAGAGAGGCTCGTGCATTTAGTAGGCCTATATTTACACATGAAACTGGACCTGGCCACGTATCAAGTCCACTAATTACTCTAACCCTAATCACTTTGTATAATTACGTGTGCATGCAGCCGTTAAACTATGTGTGTTACTTTATGTTGAATTGCCGCTTGTCGAAGTTAAGTGATATATCTTGTCTTATTATTATTTTATTTATGTGTGTCTTTCTGTCTACAAATCGGTATTATACCGCATTGTGTTGTGGCAAATATTCGTTTTCGTAACGTATCCGCTACGTTTTCGTTCTGTATTCATATCCGATGATTTCCGTTTTCATATTCGTTTCCGGGGTTTCCGATTTCATTTTCGATTCCGATAAGATAGAGGGAAACAAAAACGATAAAGCATTGTTCCGTCCGTTTCCGTTTCATTTTCAACCCTACATAAAACAATGATCCTTAATGTTTGTTACCCTCGTTGTTTACTAAAGATTTCATCAGCTTTCGTTGAAATTGCGGAAGATATTACATCTACTTATCAGAGCTTACTGTATGTCAAGTTCATCAGTTCAATTCCGGTTGCTGGTTTAGGTTGTCCATGCTCGCGGCCTGCCACACAACTCTTAGAAAAAATCTGAGCAAACTTTGTGCGAGTCTGTGAGATATCTTCTTCCCTTGTTTGTATCCACTCATGTTGTCCCAACACTCCTGCAGGTAGAAGCTGATGAGGTGTGCCGAACCAGCTAGGTGCGCTGCCGGCTGATCTAGTAGATCTGCATGTTGCTGACTGGCAAGGCCCTATCAAGTAATGATCAGCGTCGGTATGCTGTAGCAGAGTACAATGTGCATGACTGTCTGTTGCGTCTAGTGACTCTATCACTTACTTTAGATTCATAGGTGCTACTTTTGTTCTTTCTTTAGATTTAGAAGATCATGGAAATGATTCAGATGCTCAACCGATTTGTAAATTGTTTGACAACTTCTGTATCAGTGATGTTAGCTCTGCATTTTTCAACTGTAAGAATCCAGTAGATCTAATATTGTTTGCTTGATGGATGATGGTGTGATAAAGATAATTTGATTCATGCATCTTCATCTTTTTAATGGGTTGCTGACCAGCAAGAACCAGAGATGGTGTTGTAGTAGTTTTGGATCCCCTTCTTGTTATTTTCTACCCCGAAATTATTCCATCCTTAGTTTTCTTTCTGCTCCAAGCTATGTTTTGTGTGTGCTACTGGTGCAAGGACGGCACCGTTTGCAAGTACCAGCGAATGCAAATTGCATGCTGCTTCAGTGAGGAAACCTGATGATAATAAGATCGTACAAGCAGCAGCAATACAACAGTACAGAGCATAACACAAGACATAACATGCTTGCATAAAACATACATTCTCAGTTGGAGATTCTCCTGTTCCTCCGTGGGATATTGCTCCTATCCTGGTGGCTGGTGAGTGTATGCTGCCCCTTCTCTACTTTCGATTTTAGTTCACGCCCCTTTATTTTCCCGCACATACATGTTTTCGTCCTCCGAAATGCATTCTCGCAAACTACACTCAGAATCAATATGAACTATATGTGCAAACTACTGGAAACTACCAATACTTCTTGTCGTTCTTTCCTCATGTTTCTCTTAATGATTCTTGTGGATCAGCTCATTGCCTTGTGACGGATACAAAACAGGCACCAATACCTGAGACCAATACAATCATCAGTTCCGAAGGACTCTGTAGAGTTGAGCTCCCAGTGCCGCCAGCGTGACGGGTTTCTGGATCAGACGTTTATCCCCGACTGACGGCACATCTCACGGACGCTGTCGTCGACGCTCACGGCGAGAGCTGCGACAATGAGAAGCCAGCACCTGTTCCTGAGCTCCCTGATCCGGAGGGCCACCTCAAACGCATCCATGTCAAGGTCAAGAAAGAGGAGTTGGAAAGAAGAGTCGGCGTTCCCCAGTAAGGTCAGGCAATGGGCTCCTGACGAAACTGGTGTGACCTGGCAGCCAAGCTTCTCGAGGAGCTTCTGCGTCACCGCCTGGCTCATGCCATCGCCATCTGCGAGCAAGATCCTCAGGCCATCGAGGCGCGGAACGGACGATGGGGTTCGGCACACACCTGACTGCTGCAGCTGGAACTGCAGAAAGAGGGTGATGGTTTCTCCATCTGATGCCGACCGCATGCTACCATTCATCATCTGAAGAAATGAACCATTCAGGTCATGTGTTAGCTAGCTGTGCAAATAAACAGCCGTTAGGCGTTAGCTACAAAATTTCTTTTGGTATACCAACCTGCACAATCTTCTTGCACATGCTGATCTCAGAGCTGCCCGGTCTACCAGGAGATCGGCTGCACCCAACTGATCTTTCCATCGCAGCCTGAAACTTGCACAGGCTGATCTGAGAGCAGACCTGTCTGCTGGGAGATTCGCTGCACCCAGTTGATCTTTCCATGGTAACCTGAAACTTGACACAGATGCTGCAACCTGGAGACAGATTTGGCTGCGCCGGGATGCAATCCTCTTGGCCCGCAGTGCAAGTACTGACAGAGAACAAGAGACGCCCTGCGTCGCTGCGCTGCTGGCTAAGCAGAGCACCCACCATTTGCAGTAGGAGATGGAAGACTCGCGTCTCATCGCCGACGACCCACGCCGGCAAGGAATTCTCCAGCTGGTAGGAGAAACCAACTCCTTGGCAACCGGCTAGGCACCCCGCCACGCTCATCGCCTCCTTGATCAGGGAGTGGAGGCCGAATGGCCTGCGATTCACTGTCAACGTCTCCGTGGCGACATCGTTCATCAGTGCCAAGGACAGGGTGCTTGTCCTGGCAATGGTGTCGGCCACGAGCCTCTGCTCGGGGCTCATGTTATCCACCTGCGACACCATGGAGAGCAGCCCGATGATCGAGTACATCGGCTTTCGCATGCCGTGGCACATGGCGCTCTGGATGTTGTTGATACCATTGGTCGCCATCATGGCTTCGTGCTTGGCGTGCAGCAGGGCCCTGTGCTGCTCGGCGAGCTTTTCGCGCATGGCCTGCCACTCCTCCAGGACGGCCGCGTGGGAGAGCGCCACGGCGACCTGATCGGCGACCACCTGCACAACCTCCAGGTCTTGGCTGCCCCATTCTCTGCTACTGGTGTAACCTTCCAGCTTGTTGCGAAGAACCAACACCAAGATGGCATATGAGCTTGCCACCGGTGCCTTTCTCCCGTCGAAATTGGAAACCTTGAGCATGGGAATCCTTATGGCAGCCACGGCTCCCGGTGGCTGGAGGCCACCGCTACTTGCCGTGGCGAGTGCCGAGCGTGGCCTGAGCACCTTGGCGGTCTCGCTGGCCATTACGTCGACCACGTCGGGGTCATCTGGGGAGATAGGAGGCTGCGAGCCCAGCACGACGCTGACAGGGCCCTTGCCCCTGAGGCTGAGCTGGTGCACCAGGTGGAGATCGGCGCCGGCGTCGTGGCCAGGCATCCAGACGGCGCAGCTGTGGAGCACAAGGGCGTCGGCGAGGTGGAGCATGGTGGTGTGGAGGATGGTGTGCGCGTCGAGCGGCGGGGAGCTCCGGATGTGGTGGGCGAGCATGCGGACGACGCGGGAGGTGGCCTCGACGCGGCGGCGGACGATGCCGAGGTCGCGGTCGAGCTGGCGGGCCTTGGCGCGCAGGAGCGCCTCCCGGAGCTTTGCGCGGATGAGGCGGGGGATGAAGATGACGAGGGAGACGGCGGTGGCGAAGGAGACGAGGGCCGCGAGGAGCTTGGTGGCGGTGGAGGCGAGCAGGAGGCCGGATGAGTGCGGGTGGGTGTGGGAGAAGACGGCGAGCAGGTGGGTCGTGCCGCCGAGCACGGCGAAGGAGGCGAGCTGCAGCAGGAGCCACTTGAGCGGGGCGAGGTCGGCGCAGGAGGCGAAGTAGATGAGCTCGAGCGGGATGGAGAGGTAGGCGGCGGCGATGAGGAAGTCGCTCACCCGCTGGCACTGCAGCATGGCCTGCACCGCGCCGTCCTCCCGGCCGTCGCACGCGCCGCCGCAGTAGTACCGCTGCACCACCCCCGCCGCCGCCGCCGAGAAGTGTCGCGTCATTGTTTCACTCTCTTCTGCCGAGCTGAGCTATCAACCGAAGGCAGTGTGCATGCGCGCAATGATTCGGTCGGAGGATCCCAAAAGGGCGGAGAGAAAGAGATAGGTGGAGGATTCCGGTGCCGTGGACAGCCCGGAGCAGGACACGTGTGTACCGGTTACCGAACGCTGCTACGCCCATGCAGCGGCCGGCCATGCTACCCTACTACGGCTCAGCCCTGACTACCTAAACAGCCCAAGCCCGGCTCAGCCCAGCCCAGTCATTCACATAGGTTTGCCTTCCAACCAATAAAAATAGAGCCCAGACCCGAGAGGTATGGCCATGGCATGGAACGCACAAACTTCTGAAAAAGAGGAGGAGTGAGACTCAACTACGTTTTGCCAGCCCAATTTTCCAACTTCCCAGGCAACGAATTCATCCCGACAAAGAACATTCGGTTTGGTTCCCTTCTGAAAAACTTGCTCGGAAATTCCTTATTCACTCAAATCAGATTATTCCTGTTACATGCAGCAGGTTTGCAAAGAGTTTTCCCAGATGAAAGAAGCAATGCATATATCACATAAAAACAGCATGCTGAAAGAATGGATATGTTGGCTGCTCATGGACCTAGGTCTTAGGCTAGTGAGAGCTCTCCAGCAGGAATCTTCCTCTTCACCAATTTCTCCCATGATTCATTGGTTTCTTCAATGACCTTCAGGGCATATGCCTAGTCATGGCAAAGAAGGAATACCATCAGAATGCAAAATTATCTGCTGCGTTTCAGGGTATCAATGAACAAGCTAAGCTCAAACTTACCTTGCTTGTGGGCTTGTTGCCGAGGCCAAATCTGTTGGCAGGCTTACCATCTGGTATCTTGTAGTCTCTGAACCAGTCTCTGATAGCAGTCAATGTTCCCTGAATAGCAAAGTTGCAGGTCAAAACAAATGTAAAATACTGAGGAGGTAAAACAGGCTGAAATTTGTTTTAATGCTTAAAATGGAACTGGTCTCAAGTCTGAAGTTGTAAACCTAACAACCACAGACAGGAAAAGGCTTCATAGAAATCCACAAGCGATTGCTAGAAAAACATGTGGGAGATGACTAGGGTTGATTAATTATACCAGGAGTGCCATTCTGTTTTTTTTTCAAGGCTATGAATGCAAAACTAAATTTGCTTTGCTTACAAGCTACTTAGCCAAGATCAAAACTAGAAACAGAAAACGGTGCTCATGTGACATGTACATATCCGACTTTGCATCAAGGAGAACTAGGCAGCAGATACCAAAGGAGAACAAGGACAAGGATATCAGTCATACTGGAAAATGCTGCTCAACATCATCCACATCATTCACAAGAGCTGCTTTGGGATCATCCAAAGAAATGGCCACAATTTTCCAGTCAAGCTCCCCCTCGTCAATCATTGCCAAAGCTGCCAATGGTTTCACCCTAAGAACATCCCCGATGTTAGCTCGTCTTTCACCAATCTCAACCACATCAACTGAGAAAAAAAGTAAAGAGAAAGGTTTATTAGAGAGGCATAAAATCATGCTTTGGTGAACAGAAAAAGTTAACTACCAGGATCATTGTCTCCAAGTGCTCCTTCAACATCAGCATTTGCAGCAGTTGGGTCCTCCCATGTCTGGGGAAGTAACCCATAGTTCCAGTTGATGTTGTACCTGATGTAAGCGATAATATCAGGAATCTCCATGCACAAGTCTATAATAGGGGTACTAGCAGCATAATCTCAATGTCTCAATTGCCTCGCCAAGAACGCAAGTTTCACAGTTGAAGCTTATACCAAGTTGAAAGATCGATAAGAAAAAATATCACTTCAAAAAGGCTCAAACAAGGTACAACATAGCAGCTTAAGATCTCCTTTGTCAAGAAAAATGATCAAGCGTGGTAGATATTCAACAAGAACACACTTTAACTCTTTAAACAGTTCAACCTAGCTTATTGTCAGTTGGTTTTGGTGACAAAACAAACATACTATGCAGCTAACACACCATCTAAATGTAGAGATTTTTCAAGAGCAGCCTAATTCAATTTCATATAAACCTGAAAAGTATGTCCGCACGAAATCTGCTATTCTGAGATTTGCATATGAGGACAGGGAACCAAAGTAGACTTAAAAGTGATCCCACTGCCAAACATGGGAGAATATAAAACCTTGAAGAAATCCCTAAAATAAAGCATATGGCAGCCACTACAACCTTTCTGCATAGAAGTAAAGCTCTTCGAATGCGACTAATGTAAGAATACCGTGGCGTATCATTTCCCCACTATAGCACAACAGAAAAGCATTAAAGGAACTACCATTCTCCCAGTTTTTCTTCCAAAGTTACATTTTTTATAAAACCGTAAACTAAAGTTTCCTAGAAAAACCATAAAGGTGCCAATATTTTTTATTTACCACATGCAAATTATGAGGATGGCATCCGACCTCTCTGTGTAAGGCACTAGGTATTTATGTTGACTTAAGGGTCTAAAACCAAAAACACAAATAGAATTTCTGGTGGCACAGCAGGAAGAAAGAATTGTTACTGATATATAATCTACTTTATTCTTTGTTCTTAAGATGCGAGTGAAAAGCTTGAAAGTGGTACTCCCTCTGATCCATAAAAAGTGTCGGAGCTTTAGTTCAAATTTGATCGCCCCAACGCTTATTATGGATCAGAGGGAGTAAATTAATGCCACTCTTTTCTCGCTGATGAGCCTGTAGCCCTCAACTATTTTTCTCGATTAAGCGGTAAATAGGGAGTCTAGGGATTGGAATGTACCTAGAGATTTGGCTCTTGGTAGAACTGCATGGAAATAAGCAAACCGTATGCCGGAGTCTTAATTTACTTTCTTGTACATATTTCTCTCTTTAAGTTTTTGGTTTCGATATGTTTCTGTTGGGTTTCATGTCTAGCCTATCCCAACTTGCTTGGGACAAAAATGCTTTGTTGTTGAAAAGGGCCTCAAGGCCCCCAATTTCATCATGATGAAATGGAAGTTCAGAACAACCATCTAAATTTCATCATGAAATTGAAGTTCAGACCAACCATCTCAATTTCATCATGATGAAATTGGAATTCAAAACGACCACGTGGCCTCTACTAATTAATCAGTCAATTGGTTCACTATTACACCATCAACTTAAATATATATATACATGCTTCCAATTTTAACATGAAAAAGACAACATTTTCAGGATGATTTGGGGACGAATTTCCTCCGGTTGGGAGTCCTTACGGGTAGTAACGGAGGTTGCCCTTCTTGGTGTCCTGCTTGATGGGAGTGAAGGCCTCGTCGGTGGCGACCTCCATCTTGGCGCTGCTCTCCTTGGGGATCTCCACGATGAAGTGGAAGACCCCGTCCCCGGCGCGCAGGGGCACGTCGTGCCAGGGGGAGAACTTGCGGCCGGCGCCGTCGACGAGGAAGACGCGGTAGTCGAGCGTCTCGGGCTGGCCCAGGTCCTTGGGCTTGAGCTCGGTGGGCCGGAGGAGCGCGGTGGTGGTGAGACCCGGGCGCTGGAAGCGGACGGCGGTGCGGAGGCGGCAGCTGCTGTGTCGGAGGCCGACGCCCGCCAGGCGCGTGAAGCGGGTCGCCGCCGTCGCGGAGGCTGTGACCGCCGTCGCCATTCGCGGTGGCGCTGGGGGTGGGTGGGAGAGAGGGATGAGGCGGCGGCGGCGGCGGCGGCGGTCACTGAAGACTGGAAAGTGGAGCTGAGGATGACGAGGCGATGAATTTTTGCGGCTTTCGTGGTGGCTACTGGCTGTGCTAGGTGGGCCCTCGTGCTGACAGATCTCGAGAATGTTTGCATGGGCCACGTGCTGGGCTTATTCGTAGGGAAGGCCTAGGCCCATTTGGATGTCGGGCTGAGAAGTTGGGCTGCCTGTCCAATGCATGCTTCTGTAGGAAATCCATTTTCTCAAAGAAAAAAAAGATAGTAAGAAAAGGTAACTCATATTGTCATCTTTCTATGACTACTCATAGTGCAAGTAATTTCATGAGTAACTTAGCGTCCAACTCATTAAATTTGATTTTGTGGCAGTGAGTTAATGAAAAAGAGGAGAATAGAGCAACATAGCTAGTTATTCTAACATCCAATTTCCCAAGATACAATGAGTCTACAAGCTAAATAATGAATCCATCTATGATGTTATTAACCACTGATTATAGTTGAGAGTAGCATAGAGTAATAACATGCACATGTTACTAATAAACAAGAAACTTCGGATGAATAAGAGGTGTCTTTTTGTGCATAGGAAACAAGATAGATGAATTTCAAAGAATTGAAGAGAGTGGGTATAGATGTAGATGGAAAATGCATTGGACTTATCAAAGGAAAGGTAAATATCCCATTTGGAAAAAAGAAAATAAGAGAAATTTTGAGAATATAAGGAATATTGGAAATATTCATATGGTACGTCGATGACAAAAGAATAAGAATTCTAGTTTCCTTTGCAATTTTGAAGGACAACAAACATGAGCTCTGACCTCATGTTTTCATCTCTTTGTGCAGACAATTCAGGATTACAATGTTTTGACCATAGGATGACATGTTTATGTAGAGTCATATTCTCTTTTGTTTTTATATAGTTTATACATGTATGACCATGTGTGCCATGATGTAATATCTTGTAAGAGCTAAACTTTAATAAGGTAATAAAACTACTAAAGGTTGCATGCATCAATCGATGCATAGACCGGAGCTATGTCTTCATTTGGAGGAAAAAGGGGGAAAATCTTGAGTTTTCAATGTATGGCAGCCAAACTGACACTTGTGAAATTTTCTATGGTTTTGGTTCCCGGATAAATCCAGGAAATATGACATCTAAATTTCTCGTTTAGGATGGTGGACATGGGCCCACACATAGGAACAGCCAAAATGAACGAATGATGAATAGATCCATCCATTGTACAATTTTTTTTTTGGAAGAAATGCCTAGTCCAACTTTGTTTTATGTTGTCTTTAGTTGCAATGCCATTATGCCAAATGAGCGGTAACCAACCAAATGGTTAAGGATACAACAACCACCACACTCAACCAATGGTTGGTTATCGTGGTGCTGCTTATCTATGTGTGAAAATAAAATGCAAATGTCAACACATAGCAGTTTATTTCCGTATACGTTGCCACGAGATATTCTTCTTACTGGGCAGACAATATGTTGATATTTTCTCTCGACAATACTTTTGTATGCTCATAATACGAAATTTTGACACAAAGGACCACCTGCCTCAGTGAATTGTCAAAAAAAGATCACATGTGAACAGAATTGACAAAAAAAGACCACCTTCGTTGTGGCAGAACGGCCCCCATGCGACACGTGGAAGATGCCGCCGTAACAGCTGGCGGCAGACCTTGCCGCCGCCGCATGTGGCGGCACGTTAGCTGCCAGGGTCGCCGTCAGGAGCCGTCGAGCCACGGTGGGCCCTGCCGCTCCCGCCTGTGGCGGCAAGGTGACGTGGCAGGGTGCCGCCACGGCTCCTGACGGCGACCTTGGCAGCTAACGTGCCGCCAGCTGCTACGGCGACATCTTCCAAGTGTCGCCTGGGGGCCGTTCCGTCACGACGAAGGTGGTCTTTTTTGTCAATTCTATTTACAGGTGGTCTTTTTTGATAATTCACTGAGGCAGGTGGTCCTTTGTGTCAAAACATCCTCATAATACACCTAATGAATTGATCACAGTTACAGCAAGAACATCATGATGAGACTTCCGCGCACATATGCTTGATCCTGATTCCTGAAGAGACGACAACAACATGAAGTAGGAACAAGGAAAGCAGATAGCACAGTCCCGTGTTCAGGGAACAGAGAAGAACTAAGAGGGTGCAAAATGACGTTTATGGGTAGACAAGTCTAATACTGTATATGCGGTGACCATTATTCAGTTGAGTTAGGCATCAATTGTATATAGGAATCAGGAGAGATGCTGCGCGCACTTCTTCTGGTATGCTCGGCTGCATCTGCATGCCAGGTTCAGTTTCCATTTGCAGGAACATGCTCCATGACTCCGTTCAGAAAAGGTGAGAAAATTCTACTTGGCTACAATTGCTCCCGAAAGAATGTTTGGCCAAGTGCATCAGTCTCTGTGTTGGTTGGCTAATTAGCTCAGGAGGAACCGAGCAACACGTTTGTCTAAAATAAAGCCAATAGTTGAGTTACAACTTTCTAGTGAAAGATAAATTAGGCAGAGAGTACATTAGATGGAAAACGCAAGAACAACAAATGATCCGTGATAAAATAAAAGTGAATTAATTTTACTTATGTTACATCAATAGTCAATTCCGGTGCATCGAGGAATGTAAAAAGTCAATGCTTTATACATATTCCGCCCTGCCCAAAATATGATGTTTACATTTTTTCGGTCAAGTCTAACTTTGTAAAGTTTGATCAAGTATACTACTGTATTAAATATATCAACATCTACAATACCAAATCGGTATTATTGGAACATGGAATATATTTTTATATTATATGCATTTGATATTGTAGATGTTTATATTTTTCTATATGCGCACTCAAACTTTACAAAGTTTGGCTTTGTCATATAATTATAGGCCACACATTTTGGACAAGAGGCAGTAGATGGAGGGAATTTAGATAGTACCCCATCCATTTATTTCAGATTACTCTGTGTGTTAGCTTTGACTAGCAATTACTCTATTGCAGTATGCTGTATTTTATATGATGTGAAGTTAACATCTTTAAATTGGTATTCCAAAATACTTGTTTGTGTGTTATGATTATAAGTTACATGTTATTTACCATAAAATTATACCATTTTTTAAATACAAATTGAACGTTTTAGTTTCATGGTACATAACCTATATTTGTTTTCTTAGTAAAACAATATTATCAAAGTTGAATCTCAAAATGCATGTGTGTCATGTAAATATTGACGTAGTAAGTAATACAGTAATATTGTTCAAACGCTTCTCATAATGCAAGCTAATATGCATACTAATTAGAAACAAAGGGTCAAAATTTTGTCCTTATGATAGCTAATATGAAAAGTGATAAGAAAAAAAAGGAAGTCCGGATAAGTAGAAGTAATAAATATTCTTTGAACTGAATTCAATTTATCAACATTTTTTTATCAATTCTTCATCTATCCTTTTGAATAGAATAGGAAATTAAATTTCAGCCAAGCATGCACTACTGGAAAAATGAAGTTTGCCGAGTGTGCAAAATACCCGGCAAAGAAATCCTCGGAACACATCAAAGGCTCTTTTGAGTCTTTACACTCGGCAAAGATGACTCGGCAGAAATTCCCTTGGCAATCAGATTTTGCCGTGTGTTTTTGCCCCGAAGCTCGACAAAGTCTTTGCCTGGTGTTTTCTTCCTTCTGCCGGCAAAAAAATGTAATTGATAGTTAGCCCACATTAACTGAGGGGACACGTCTTTCCTAGTGTATTCTTTGCCGTGTGGTTTTTCAGAGTTTGTCAAGTTTGTTTCTTCGTCATGTGTTTTTTCCCGGATTTTGACCGTGGCAATTAATACTTTTTTTGAACTGATTCAATTGATTAGCATTTTTGATCAATTCTTCATCCATCCTTTTGAGCAGAATAGGAAATTGATTTTCAGCCAAGTATGCATGCCAAACTTGTGTGCACCTGTCATGCATGAACTAATGGATAAGGAGTGAGTATGCCACAACGGATAGGATGGAACAAAAAACTAGGATCCATTTTCATTCCAACAAAAGATTATATGGTTCCTTCCTGCAAAAGTAAAAGAAAAGCAGATGATATCCCAGAGATCCGCACTCGCATGATAGGCCGCGGTGGCCCTCGAACTCCAGCCACAGGTAGTTTAGGCTGACAGCTCATGCATCTGGAATCAAAAGCCTCAAATCATTGTTCCAAATGACGTCCATCGGTCGCGCGAGCTGCTCTCTGGCTTTGCATGCGAGCACTGCTTGAGATTGAATATTATATGATTGATTGATATCCATCGCATGTGTCATCATCTTGTAATGACATGGTTAGCATTACCATTTAGTTAATCTAAAGCTGCAAAACTGCAGCTAGAAGCGGCTGGGATTAATCATTCTGATCGACGTCTATGTTGCTGTCGTCGGTTGTTGCTCATCCAATGACCGATTGATCCGTGTATTGTACGTAGGTGTGTAGGAGGAGGAGAAGCTACGCATGCATACGACTAATTTGCTTGGTGGGACGGCCGGTAGTGGTGGTGTTGTTCTAGCAGGGAGCATCGCGGATTGGAGGCGAGTTGGCCATTGGAACGGCTAAACTACTCGCTGAGCCAATTGGTCTACGGGTTTTGTTTTCCATAGCCTTTCTCTTAGACGACTTGACCATTGAGAAAGAAAACATTCTTCGGTGAGTGCGTGCATGGGAAAATCAGATGTGGAACTCAGTCAGGCGGCGTGGAATGTGTGGTGTACCATGGCTGGATTACCTGCCGGTGTATACCACCGTGCCGGCCTTATTCCAAGATACGTCCATCTCTGTTTTCCCTTTTCAGGCGACGCGACGCCGACAGGGTCGAAATCGAAAGCGAAATGGTCCTGGGTGCTGCCAGAGACAATATCACCATCTTCGATGTATAGCATAATCCGATGTGGCAGAGAGTCACACTATGCTATATGCCAATATCGTCCGTTCTGATTTCTCAGCCAGATTGCGGCAGTTTCATGAGCTTTTGTCCTTCAGAAAGGGCACTTTTCTTTCATGTGTAGAGCACCGAACAACGGGATATGGTGCCTTTTGTTGGTTATGGTGCAGTGTTGCACATTGTATAATGTCGGTGTACGAGTCCTTCTTGACATGTGCATGCATGCCTACCATCCAGCTTATCCTCCCTGCCATGAAACGGGATGGCACAGAGAAAGCAAGAACCGCAGCCGCGAGAGATGGTATCATGGTATACCTAGTGGAGAGGCCACTTCGGCCGTCGTCGTGTACCTTCGTGTCAAACCACACTCGCCTGGTATAGGTACCGATCCCCACATCTCCTATATCCATACCCCCAAACCGGAGGCGGTTTCCCGGTACGACCATGGTGATGCATGCAGCCGGGTTAACTTTCCAAGGATGCATGCGTTGGAAGGATCGAGCTGAAGCTGCAGCGAAAAGTAAACTGAAGTATTTTCTGTGGGGAGGAGATCGATCCTGTGGATGGACGGATGCGGGGATTGTGCATCCTCACCGGAGCGCACCATGGCGCACTAGGTAGATAGCTAGGTGGCATTGCAGCTGGGCGCCGGACGTCGTACGCCCTGATTAATTGCCTCCATTAGCATTAGGTGGACGCCCCTCTCGCGCCTCGTTTGTGCCAAAAATACATAAAGAGACTCTCCGCACCAATCGATCATATCTTAGTTCCGTAGAGGAGAGGAGGAAGACGAGAAGATATGTGTCAGAATGTGGGAGAAGATCGAAGGGACTGGGCGAAAAAGGGAGGAGAGGAACGGGGAGACCGGATGGGCTAGAAATGTGCCTTTTCTCCGGCCTTAGATACCCAGGTTGCACTTGTTGAAACAACGATTTGATGTAGTGGTTTTTATCTCTCGAGCTATGCCTTCTTATTAAGAAGAATTTATATTCTCAAAAAAAATCAAGAAAAATATTTTTTTTTGAAACGAGAAAAATGAAACCGTGTCTAGGAGGAACTAGACACTTTTTGATATAGTAGAAGCGGGACTTGGCGTGACAATTCCGAAATTCGTCCCTGACGGGAATCGAACTCCGGTCGTTGGGGTGCACCATTGCAACCCCAACCACTGGGCTAAGCCCACGTCGTCAAGAAAAATATATTAATAAGAACGAGAATCGGTCAGTTAGGCCTTCTTTATTTCTCTCGTATTTCCATCTCCAAAGAGTTGGAGATGAGGGAGCATTTGGTGTTCCTTCCATCTTCTCAAATAATCTTTCCAAAAAGCATTCTAGTATGGTGGATAGTTTTAAATCTAGGAAAAAAAATAAAGGAAAACGCTTAATATCCGTCGCCCGATCGAGAGAAAAGATTAGTCATTCTCGTCTCACTTCAAGCAACCCACCGCGAATGACGGGCTTGCCCACGTGGTCATCTTCTCCTCCCGCATCTCGTCTTCCCGGCATTCCTGTTATGCTGTTGCAAATCATTCTGAAGGCGTGCTGCAGCTGTAGCTGCCCATTGTGTCCATGTGTGTGCTGCTCCTGTTTGTTGCTTTGCCACTTTTACTAATTCCTCACTTCATCTCCATGGATGCTCTGCAACTCAAGTTCAACGTAGCCATGGCCATGGTGGCTACAAATACGAGATCTCGGACCATTTCAATCATGAAAAAAGAGGAACCGGTTGGAATGGATGCAAAGTCGCGGGACCCACTAACGACGGGCTCAGGCGAGCCAGTGTTTTTGCTGGCGATGCCTAATTTAAGAGTTCAGGACCCCATGGAAGATGATAAACACTAGTTTTGCTTGGTGATTTTTTTCAGTGTTGTGCAGGTTCACATTTTGTAACAAAATGTATTTAAGTTTTATAGCAAAGCACACACGAGATGTTGTATTGTTTACCCGATCATTTAATACAACTTTGTGTTTTCGTCTACATTTTTGACGCTGCGTAAGTTATATAAAAATGTAAGGAACTCATATGAATTTGGTTGGGGCAAAAAAAAAGTCAGATGTTGCAAGGTTTGCTTCAAGTTATGTGTTTACTCAGATTTTTCAGCGATGTCTATGTAGTTTTTAAAATGTTCCAAACACATAATTTTTCGTTGTTGTAATAATTTTAAATTTGTTTGAATATGTGGTAATTATTGTTGTAATTCAATATGTACCAAAGTAAGTGTTTGCTTAACCATTTTTTTTCATTGGGTGCAAACACATATTTTGTTGTTGTAATAGTTTATGATTTTTTGTGGTAGCTGCTGGCGATTTTTGTTGCTAATCAATCCGTGGCAAATTTATTTGTTGATTAACCATTTATGTTTGTAACATTAGTTTTAAAAAATATAACAAATATTTTGTTGTAATAGTATTTTTTTTGTATGCGGAGTGGGGACATTTGTTGTAGTACTCTTTATATTGGGGTAAATCACCACGATGGCATATGTGTTGTAAATGTCCGGATAGTTAGGGCTAGAGGGATATGTCTTTGCATATTTTAAAGTGGAATAGCTCACACTGCGGGTTGGTTTATGTAAAACCAAGGGAGGAAAATGTAAAACTATGTTTGAACTAATCAGGGACATTAGATCCGGATCGGATGGCAAATAAACGACCACTTTTGGGGCCCTGATCAGGCGACCGATGATAACCACTCGTCAAAAATAAAGTATTCACGGGGATATATCCAGATTATCCCTTCCAAACCCGGATAAGTGAATAAACTAATGTGATTTTCCGAGATTCAGCATAAACCCTCCGACTCCCTCAAATACACTAGAAATAAACAAGCCCTTAATATCGAGAACAAGAAAAAAACCCGGTATACTTGTGACACACTTAAATCGGCCCTAAGACCACATACGAACATGTTGGCATAGCTTCCTTATTTGGGCTTGTGACATTATGATCTTTTGAAGCCTTTTAGACAACATGTGGAAGAGAGTTTACCACCCATTAGGTTTATGAATTTATGACACATGGAAATTTTATTCTTTACGTGTGAGGGAAGAGGGATGTTAATTCCCAATAAACTCGCAACTAGGTGAGGTGAAAAAAAATCTAGCCTCCATTAAAGAAAAAAACCAAAACCAAGAGGGACGGGAGGAATTTTTTTTTGGAATAGTTTGAGATCAAGCATCATGTGTTCCCCACGATGTTGTGAAGTCTAGACAAACCACCTTGTCTCCTTGAAGCTGTGATTTCACCAATTTTTGTGAGATTATTTCATTCCCAATTTTTAGAGAGGTCATATTATTATGTGGAATAATGTGACGGACTTGACCTAATCAAAGCGTAGCAATTGACCGCGTTACATAGTTCTAATTGTAAAGCTTTTCCGTTGTCATCTATACTATTCCTTTGACCATGAGATTATACAACTCCAGGGTATTGGAAGAATGCATAGCTTGTTGCAAACATCACTTCGTTATTGGGTGATCATAAAGCTATCTCACATGTATTCTATAAGATACTTATTGGGTTGTATGTTATGAAGAGTGGGATTAATGTCCATCCAAGTAACGAAAAGATATTCTTTGGGCCCTCTCAGTAATATGCACTCAATCGTTTTCAAGCTCGTGACTAGGTCACATGAGGGTGCACTATTACGACGAGAAAATAGTACTTACCGGTAACGAGATAAGAACAAGGTATGAAGGTACCAACGATCAAATCTCGGGTAACTAAGATACCGCAGGACATGGGAATTATATATGAGTGACATAAGTGGTTCCCTTGATAAGATGTTATTGAATATGTGGGGACTAATATGGATCTCTGGATCCCTCTATTAACCATTAGCTATGGACCTAGTCATGTTCGCATAATCGCGAACCCATAAGGCCACGCACTTAAGGTTCGACGCCGCTAAGGATAGATGGTACTTTTCAAAGTTGATTTTGTCCTTTGTACATGCTGCATGGAGGTACCCATTTGTGTTATTCTTGGTTAAAACAAACATGTGCAAGGTCTGTGATAATCTAAAGCATAGTAATATGAGGTGTGGTCTTCTAAGTGTTGGTGCATGAGGCGATACTTACTTATCAGAGGTCAAACCCATGAATCGTAGGTGTCTTTGGTGTCTCTGAAACAAAGAGATGCATGGTACCACATCTTTATGAGTATAGTTGACATGAATCGCACATATTAAAGCTTGTTTTATGCTCTCTTTACTTTTTATTTTGTTGGAGGTTTATCACATATATTCCCTACTTACTTTCTTATGGTCGAAAGTCAAGAGTATCAAAAAGAAACAAAAGAGAGGACAAAAAGTCTTGCAAACAATCTCTATAGGATTTTCCCAAGCATTCTTTATTATTCATAATACTTATCATTCATTTTCTTACAATGATATTTACTACTATGCATCTATTTTAGAATGTAAGAGTTATCACTTTATGAATTCATGTTACTTATTGTCATTCTTTATTGACTGAACCTTGTAAGACTTTGCATGGTTACTTAGAAGCAACATAATAAATTCCAAAGTTTATGTTAGTTTTATCACCTTTATGCTCGGGACGAGCATAGGTTAAGCTTGGGGATGTTGATGCATGTAAAATGCATACATGAACTTTGTCCTTTATTAGTATGAATTCCCACATATTTGCAACATATATGATGATAATACCATGTTTTATATTGATTTATGGGAATTTACCAATGATCCCCTTTATTTGGTTTATAACTCTGCAAAACAAGAATTCCCTGTTTTGTGTATTTTTCACTTCCAGAGACCTATACGGAGTCAAATTGAGTTAGGATTTTTGGATGGTCATTTTTCCATCAGGAGAAGCAACCTGGGCCCTAGAAGCACACCTGGAGGGGCCTGAGGCCCAAAAGAGACCAGGTGGCTCGCCCAGATATGTAGGGCGCGCCACCCATGCTCTTTCAGCTATCGATCGTCCAAATCACTTGATTCTTTCGCCCACTGACGTATTTTGACTGAAAAACCACTATATATATGCCCCCGAAGAGCTCTAGGGAGGAGAGCACCGCAGAATCACAGAAACACAAAAACAGAGGCTGCAACAACGGAGATTGGAGGGGGAAACTCTACCGGAGCCGCCACTGGAGGGATGTCCACCTTCTCCAACGTCTTCTTCATCATCACCATGATCAAGTGGGAGTAGTCCACCTCTCGACTACGGGTTTGTGGCAATAGCTGGATCTATTTCTCTCATGTTTTTCATAGTTCTTAGTACCATATGAGCTGTCCAACATGATTATGGTCATATTTGTAATTCCTACTACTACTTAATGATAACTTAATGAAAAAGCGGTACAAAACATGCTTAAAATGCAATCATCAATTAAAAAGGGGGATGATGAAGAGTTGTTGTAGATGTTGATGAAGATGATGAAGATGGCGCTAAGGGCATCTCCAACGGGGGCACCCAAACCCAAAAACGGACGTCGAGATAGGTCCGTTTGGGTAAAACTCTGCTCCCAACGCGCGGACCCATATTAAAAACGGATCGCTCGTGGTGTCCGGCACGACCCAAAGCCGGACCAAATTTGGGAGCAATTTGGGGCGAGCCGGACGCCTGCGGACGTCCGTGGTTATCTGCGCGTGTCCTCCCAAACCCCACATGGCAGCCAGACTAGTCAATCCACCCAGACCCCACAGCCTTCTCTCTCCTCTGTCTTTCTCTTTTCTTTTTCTGCCATGGATGTTGGCTTCGCTCCCCACCGGAATAGGGCTCGCCGGCCAACCGCCACCGTCGAGCTCGCGTGGAGGCTCCCCGCTAAAGACGACCCCTTTTTTTTTGTCCATGCCGGAGGTCGCCGCGGCCGAAACGGAGCATGGGCGCGGGAACGGACGCCGGCCGCTTGCCACGCCTTCGTGGGCGGACCTCGCCGCGACGAGCGCGAGCACGAGCGGGCATGGACGGGGATGGAGCTCGCCGCGACGGGCACGGGCGCGGACGACGCCGGCCGCGTCGGCCACGGGCGGAGCCGAAGCTGGCCGTGCGCGCACGGGCGGGGGCGGAGGCTCGCCTCGCCTCTCTGGCCGCGCCGCGCGGGGGCTCGCCTGCCAGGACGCCGCCGAGGACGGGCACGAGCGGGGCAGGCCGCGTCGGCCAAGAGCGGGCACGGCCGGGGCGGGCGGGCATAGGCGGGCGCCGCCGGCCGCGTCGGCCACGGGCGAGGCGGGCATGGGCGGGGCGGCGCTTGCCCCGACGGCCACGGGCGAGGCGGGCATGGGCGGGGGCGGCGCTTGCCCCGACGACCACGTCGCGTCGGGCATGGGCGTGGGCGGCGGGCACGCGGGGGCGTCGGCCACGGGCGGGAGCCGGCCACGGGCGGGGGTGGCACCGGCCCGGCCGGCGACGGAGCAGGCCGGGTGCGCACGGGCGGCGCCGGAGCCGGCCGCGTCGCCACGGGCGGGGGCGGGCACGGCCACGGACGGGGCCGGAGCCGGCCGCACGAGCCACGGGTGAACCTGGCCGCGGGCGTCGCCTGCCAGGACGCCGCTGAGCTCGTCGCCGGAGCTCGTCACCGGAGCACGGGCGGGGCGGGGCCGAGCTCGTTGTGCTGTGATGTTTCTTGGCCAACTAGTACTACTACATGGCTAGAGAAGAGGAATAGGGATTTGAGTCACTGCGCGCGTTGGGGAATAAAAAAAAGCCACAGACGTCCTCGTCCATCCGCGTCTTCGGAGGCCGACCCAAACAACCAAAATCGGACGCGAAAACGCGCCCGTTTGGGTCGGAGCGTTGGAGATGCCCTAATGCCTTCACCGGAGGTGGGTGGAGTCCACCAGAGGTGATTCCGGCAGCGTTTCCCCCCTCCGATCTCCGCCGGCGATGGCCTGCTGACTCTCTGTTTATGTGTTTTGATCAATGCCACCGTAGCCTCGACAAAACGCCCCGGGGTCGTATATATAGTAGTTTTTAGGGCAAAACAAGTTGGTTCGCGAAAAGATTTGGACGCCTGGGATGGGAAATAGTGTCAGTGACGCGCCCAAAGGGGGCGCGCCACCTGGCCTCTTTCCTAACCTATTGACCTCCTTGTTTCCCTCTTCGACCTCAGCCGGGTTCGTCTCAAAAATTCCGAAGCGTGGCCCCTAACCTTGTCCTTTTTGGAGTCTCGTAGCTCTTGTAATGTTAAAAACACTAAAAAGTGGCGTTTTCTGCCAAACAGAATTAGAACCGGAGGAGGGAGGATTGTTTAGAAAATCCCCTAAAACATCATAAAACATTGAAACAACATTATATAAGATGAAAATATGTGGTAATATGTCGCAATACAGTGCAAAGTTCATGTATGCATTTTACATGCATCCAGATTTGCCCATATGAATGCTTATCTTATACATGTTAGAGTCATTGTCTTCATATATCTCATTGATAAATTGTATTATTCACTACAACATAAA
>NC_061509.1:252218179-252228728 GCF_022539505.1 Lolium rigidum | reverse complement strand
TGATACGTCTCCGATGTATCGATAATTTCTTATGTTCCATGCCACATTATTGATGATATCTACATGTTTTATGCATACTTTATGTCATTATTATGCGTTTTCCGGAACTAACCTATTGACGAGATGCCGAAGGGCCAGTTCCTGTTTTCTGCTGTTTTTGGTTCCGGAAATCCTAGTAAGGAAATATTCTCGGAATCGGACGAAATCAATGCCCAGCATCCTATTTTTGGACGAAGCTTCCAGAACACCCGAGAGCCGCCAGAGGGAAGCCCTGGGGGCCCCACACAACACCCTGGCGCGGCCAGAGGGGGGGCCGCGCCGCCCTAGTGTGTGGGCCCACCAGGCCCCCTCCGAGGCTGCCCTTCCGCCTACTTAAAGTCTCCGTCGCGAAAACCCTACGACGTTCGACGAAACCAGAGAAAACCTTCCAGAGCCGCCGCCATCGCGAAGCCAAGATCTGGGGGACGGAGTCTCGTTCCGGCACGCCGCCGGGACGGGGAAGTGCCCCAGGAAGGCTTCTCCATCGACACCACCGCCATCTTCATCAACGGCTGTTGTCTCCCATGAGGAGGGAGTAGTTCTCCATCGAGGCTCGGGGGCTGTACTGGTAGCTATGTGGTTCGTCTCTCTCCTATGTGCTTCAATACAATAATCTCATGAGCTGCCTTACATGATTGAGATTCATATGATGATGCTTGTAATCTAGATGTCATTGTGCTAGTCAAGTGGATTTTACTTATGTGATCTCCGGAGACTCCTTGTCCCACGTGTGTAAAGGTGACAGTGTGTGCACCGTGTGGGTCTCTTAGGCTATATTTCACAGAATACTTATTCGCTGTTATGAATGGCATAGTTTTTTTTTTTTGAACAGGGAACAGTCCCGAAGGACTGAGAGGTGCATTAATAACCGTCGGTGGAGTTACATATTAAAAGGACCATACAGATAAAGAAAATTACAGATAAGTCCTGACAAATTGCTAAGAGGACCCTAGATCTAACTTGGACAATGCAATCGGATCCTGCTCCATCTCCACCGAGCTTCAGCCAGGCACGGACAACCGCAACGCCGCCGGGGAGCAAGCCACTTGGGGCGAAACGATGGGAGCAAACCGCGCCGGGTGTTGAGGGCCTCCGACATGGCACATCGGCCTGGAGGTTTTGAACCTTTCGCTGGCCGTCAGTCACCAGCAACAAGGGAGGGAGCAGCTGCCCTTCAGCCATGAAAGTCGACGGCGAGCTCACCGTCGAGAAGTCGCTCCCAGATGTAGCTGCACCTAAGCCACGTCCCCGCCAAACTCCAGATCTGAAGGGCGCAACTTCGCTCTTCTTCTTCCCCTCGCCGCCTCGGCTGGCCGGAAAAAGCTTCGCTGCACGACGCCATAAGATCGAGAGATGGCCAAAATTGCCCTTATTGAAGGGGCTTCCGGCCTCTGCAACACCTCCACCAACCTCCCACCTCAGGAGCTCGTCGGAGAGTCTCAAGGACAGCCAACCAGTACCGAGCAGCAGCACCAGAAGGAATAAGCCCGCAAGCCTTCCTCCAGCTTCACAGAACATCGCTATGCTTTTCTTCTCCCCCTCACCACCATGGCCGGCCAGGAGAAGATTAACAGAGACGAAGTTCCAGAGCAAGAGCAAGAAGACCATAGCCTTATTTATGGAGCTCCAGATGGAAGAAACTCTCACCGTCCTCGGCTCCAACCGATGGAGCACCGCAGCAAGAGCCTTCCATCCCGAAAAGCACCAGATCTGGCCAAACGAAACTGGCGTTGAACTCCAAACTAAGGGCATAAAGCCCACTACCGGCATCCAGCCGAAGACACTAAACCTACTATGTGCAACCCGCTTCGTCCTCCCATATCCACGCCGGACAGCATAGCCGCCGGGGGAGTACAGGGGAACAAGCGGGAGGTTGAAGACGACTCTCAAGATAAGGAGGAGAGAGAAACTGGAGGGGGGAAATGAGAGCCTATGCTGTTGGCTATGTGCTCCTTCCGCCTAATACTTGAGTTCTGTATGAATGGCATAGTGAAGTGCTTATTTATATCTCTTTATGATTGCAATGTGTTTTGTATCACAATTTATCTGTGTGCTACTCTAGTGATGTTATTAAAGTAGTTTATTCCTCCTGCACGGTGTAATGGTGACGAGTGTGTGCATCGTGTAGTACTTGGCGTAGGCTATGATTGTGATCTCTTGTAGATTATGAAGTTAACTATTGCTATGATAGTATTGATGTGATCTATTCCTCCTTTCGTAGTGTGAAGGTGACAGTGTGCATGCTATGTTAGTACTTGGTTTGGTTATGTTGATATGTCATGCACTCTAAGGTTATTTAAATATGAACATTGAATATTGTGGAGCTTGTTAACTCCGGCATTGAGGGTTCGTGTAATCCTACACGATTAGTGGTGTTCATCATCCAACAAGAGGGTGTAGAGTCTAGCATCTATCTATTTATTCTGTTATGTGATCAATGTTGAGAGTGTCCACTAGTGAAAGTATGATCCCTAGGCCTTGTTCCTAAATACGCTATCGTCTGCTTGTTTCTTGTTTTTCTGCATCTTTACTTCTGCAATATTACTACCATCATCTGCACGCCGACAAGCACTTTTACGGTGCCATTGCTACTTCTCATATTCATTCATACCACTTGTATTTCACTATCTCTTCGCCGAACTAGTGCACCTATTAGGTGTGTTGGGGACACAAGAGACTTCTTGCTTTGTGGTTGCAGGGTTGCATGAGAGGGATATCTTTGACCTCTTCCTCCACGAGTTCGATAAACCTTGGGTGATCCACTTAAGGGAAACTTGCTGTCTTGTTCTACAAACCTCTGCTCTTGGAGGCCCAACACTGTCTACAAGAATAGAAGCACCCGTAGACATCAAGCACTTTTCTGGCGCCGTTGCCGGTGAGGAAAGGTAAAAGGCACTCATACTCCGGTCCCATGTAAAGTACTTTTCTGTTGCCGTTGTGTGTGTGCTCGAAGATATTTCCTTTAGATCCTGCAATTGCATCTTTTTGTTTCTTGTTTACACTAGTTAGGCATAATGGACAACAATGAGCTTCTTATTCTATTTCCTGATTTAAGACATGGATGGTTTGATGCGAAAATTAAAAAACCTATGGAACCTTATTTGCATGCTAGTAGCAATGATATTAGTATGAACTCTTTGAACACCATTGTTGCTAATGATATGGAAAATTCTAAGCTTGGGGAAGCTGGTTTTGATGAGTATGATATTTTTAGTCCCCCAAGCATTGAGGAGAAAATTTTCTTTGATGATACTTTGCCTCCTATTTATGATGATTATAATGATAGTGGTCTTTTGGTGCCGCCTATTATGGAGGATAAATTTGATTATGATTACAATATGCCTCCTATATTTGATGATGAGAATAATAATGATAGCTACTTTGTTGAATTTGCTCCCACTACAACTAATAAAATTGATTATGCCTATGTGGAGAGTAATAATTTTATGCATGAGACTCATGATAAGAATGCTTTATGTGATAGTTATATTGTTGAGTTTGCTCATGTTGCTACTGAAAGTTATTATGAGAGAGGAAAATATGGTTGTAGAAATTTTCATGTTACTAAAACACCTCTCTATGTGCTGAAATTTTTGAAGCTACACTTGTTCTATCTTCCTATGCTTGTTACTTTGCTCTTCATGAACTTGTTTATTTACAAGATTCCTTTTCATAGGAAGCATGTTAGACTTAAATTTGTTTTGAATTTGCCTCTTGATGCTCTCTTTTGCTTCAACTACTATTTCTTGCGAGTGCATCATTAAAGCTGCTGAGCCCATCTTAATGGCTATAAAGAAAGCACTTCTTGGGAGATAACCCATGTGTTTATTTTACTACGAGTACTTTTGTTTTATATTTGTGTCTTGGAAGTTGTTACTACTGTAGCAACCTCTCCTTATCTTAGTTTTGTTGCATTGTTGTGCCAAGTAAAGTCTTTGATAGTAAAGTTCATACTAGATTTGGATTACTGCAGCGAGAAACAGATTTCTTGCTGTCACGAATCTGGGCCTAATTTTACTGTAGGTAACTCAGAAAATTATGCCAATTTACGTGAGTGATCCTCAGATATGTACGCAACTTTCATTCAATTTGAGCATTTTCATCTGAGCAAGTCTGGTGCCATTTTAAAATTCGTCTTTACGGACTGTTCTGTTTTGACAGATTCTGCCTTTTATTTCGCATTGCCTCTTTTGCTATGTTTGATGGATTTCTTTGTTCCATTAACTTTCAGAAGCTTTGTGCAATGTCCAGAAGTGTTAAGAATAATTGTGTCACCTCTGAATATGTGAATTTTTGATTATGCACTAACCCTCTAATGAGTTTGTTTTGAGTTTGGTGTGGAGGAAGTTTTCAAGGGTCAAGAGAGGAGGATGATATACTATGATCAAGAAGAGTGAAGAGTCTAAGCTTGGGGATGCCCCCGTGGTTCATCCCTGCATATTTCAAGAAGACTCAAGCATCTAAGCTTTGGGATGCCCAAGGCATCCCCTTCTTCATCGACAACTTATCAGGTCACTACTCTTGAAACTATATTTTTATTCGGTCACATCTTATGTACTTTGCTTGGAGCGTCGGTTTGTTTTTGTTTTTGTTTTTGTTTGAATAAAATGGATCCTAGCATTCATTGTGTGGGAGAGAGACACGCTCCGTTGTTGCATATGGACAAATATGTCCTTAGGCTTTACTCATAGTATTCATGGCGAAGGTTGAATCTTCTTCGTTAAATTGTTATATGGTTGGAATCGGGAAATGCTACATGTAGTAATTATAAAATGTCTTGAATAATTTGATACTGGCAATTGTTGTGCTCATGTTTAAGCTCTTGCATCATATACTTTGCACCTATTAATGAAGAAATACATAGAGCTTGCTAAAATTTGATTTGCATATTTGGTCCCTCTAAAGTCTAGATAATTTCTAGTATTGAGTTTTGAACAACAAGGAAGACGGTGTAGAGTCTTATAATGTTTACAATATGTCTTTTATGTGAGTTTTGCTGCACCGTTCATCCTTGTGTTTGTTTCAAATAACCTTGCTAGCCTAAACCATGTATCGAGAGGGAATACTTCTCATGCATCCAACCACTATGCCATTTGTGTCCACCATACCTACCTACTACATGGTATTTCTCCGCCATTCCAAAGTAAATTGCTTGAGTGCTACCTTTAAATTTCCATCATTCGCCTTTGCAATATATAGCTCATGGGACAAAATAGCTTAAAAACTATTGTGGTATTGAATATGTACTTATGCACTTTATCTCTTATTAAGTTGTTTGTTGTGCGATAACCATGTTCCTAGGGACGCCATCAACTCTTTGTTGAATACCTTGTGAGTTGCTATGCATGTCCGTCTTGTCTGAAGTAAGGGAGATTTACCACTCATTTAATGGTTAGAGCATGCATATTGTTAGAGAAGAACATTGGGCCGCCAACTAAAGCCATGAATCATGGTGGAAGTTTCGATTTTGGACATATATCCTCAATCTCATATGAGAACATTAATTGTTGCTACATGCTTATGCATTAAAGAGGAGTCCATTATCTGTTGTCTATGTTGTCCCGGTATGGATGTCTAAGTTGAGAATAATCAAAAGCGAGAAATCCAATGCGAACTTTCTCCTTAGACCTTTGTACGGGCGGCATAGAGGTACCCCTTTGTGACACTTGGTTAAAACATGTGTATTGCGATGATAATCCCGGTAATCCAAGCTAATTAGGACAAGGTGCGGGCACTATTAGTATACTATGCATGAGGCTTGCAACTTGTAAGATATAATTTACATGATACATGTGCTTTATTACTACCGTTGACAAAATTGTTTCATGTTTTCAAAACCAAAGCTCTAGCACAAATATAGAAATCGATGCTTTCCTCTTTGAAGGACCTTTCTTTTACTTTTATGTTGAGTCAGTTCACCTATTTCTCTCCACCTCAAGAAACAAACACTTGTGTGAACTGTGCATTGATTCCTACATACTTGCATATTGCACTTGTTATATTACTTTACATTGACAATATCCATGAGATATACATGTTATAAGTTGAAAGCAACCGCTGAAACTTAATCTTCCTTTGTGTTGCTTCAATACCTTTACTTTGATTTATTGCTTTATGAGTTAACTCTTATGCAAGACTTATTGATGCTTGTCTTGAAGTACTATTCATGAAAAGTCTTTGCTTTATGATTCGAGTTGTTTACTCATGTCATTACCATTGTTTTGATCGCTGCATTCATTACATATGCTTACAATAGTATGATCAAGGTTATGATGGCATATCACTCCAGAAATTATCTTTGTTATCGTTTACACGCTCGGGACGAGCAGAGAACTAAGCTTGGGGATGCGATACGTCTCCGACGTATCGATAATTTCTTATGTTCCATGCCACATTATTGATGATATCTACATGTTTTACGCATACTTTATGTCATTATTATGCGTTTTCCGGAACTAACCTATTGACGAGATGCCGAAGGGCCGGTTCTCGTTTTCTCGCTGTTTTTGGTTCCGAAATCCTAGTAAGGAAATATTCTCGGAATCGGACGAAATCAACGCCCAGCATCCTATTTTTGGACGAAGCTTCCAGAACACCCGAGAGCCGCCAGAGGGAAGCCCTGGGGGCCCCACACAACACCCTGGCGCGGCCAGAGGGGGGGGGGGGCACCGCCCTAGTGTGTGGGCCCACCAGGCCCCCTCCGAGGCTGCCCTTCCGCCTACTTAAAGTCTCCGTCGCGAAAACCCTACGACGTTCGACGAAACAAAAGAAAACCTTCCAGAGCCGCCGCCATCGCGAAGCCAAGATCTGGGGGACAGGAGTCTCTGTTCCGGCACGCCGCCGGGACGGGGAAGTGCCCCGGAAGGCTTCTCCATCGACACCACCGCCATCTTCATCAACGCTGTTGTCTCCCATGAGGAGGGAGTAGTTCTCCATCGAGGCTCGGGGCTGTACCGGTAGCTATGTGGTTCATCTCTCTCCTATGTGCTTCAATACAATAATCTCATGAGCTGCCTTACATGATTGAGATTTATATGATGATGCTTGTAATCTAGATGTCATTGTGCTAGTCAAGTGGATTTTACTTATGTGATCTCCGGAGACTCCTTGTCCCACGTGTGTAAAGGTGACGAGTGTGTGCACCGTGTGGGTCTCTTAGGCTATATTTCACAGAATACTTATTCATTGTTATGAATGGCATAGTGAAGTGCTTATTTATATCTCTTTATGATTGCAATGTGTTTTGTATCACAATTTATCTGTGTTCTACTCTAGTGATGTTATTAAAGTAGTTTATTCCTCCTGCACGGTGTAATGGTGATAGTGTGTGCATCGTGTAGTACTTGGCGTAGGCTATGATTGTGATCTCTTGTAGATTATGAAGTTAACTATTGCTATGATAGTATTGATGTGATCTATTCCTCCTTTCGTAGTGTGAAGGTGACGGTGTGCATGCTATGTTAGTACTTGGTTTGGTTATGTTGATATGTCATGCACTCTAAGGTTATTTAAATATGAACATTGAATATTGTGGAGCTTGTTAACTCCGGCATTGAGGGTTCGTGTAATCCTACACGATTAGTGGTGTTCATCATCCAACAAGAGGGTGTAGAGTCTAGCATCTATCTATTTATTCTGTTATGTGATCAATGTTGAGAGTGTCCACTAGTGAAAGTATGATCCCTAGGCCTTGTTCCTAAATATCGCTATCGCTGCTTGTTTCTTCGTTTTACTGCATCTTTACTTCCTGCAATATTACTACCATCATCTGCACGCCAGCAAGCACTTTTCTGGTGCCATTGCTACTGCTCATATTCATTCATACCACTTGTATTTCACTATCTCTTCGCCGAACTAGTGCACCTATTAGGTGTGTTGGGGACACAAGAGACTTCTTTCTTTGTGGTTGCAGGGTTGCATGAGAGGGATATCTTTGACCTCTTCCTCCCTGAGTTCGATAAACCTTGGGTGATCCACTTAAGGGAAACTTGCTGCTGTTCTACAAACCTCTGCTCTTGGAGGCCCAACACTGTCTACAAGAATAGAAGCACCCGTAGACATCAGCTCTCCCTCTCCTCCTCTGTTTGACGCCATTAACAGTGGCGGCGTGCAGCGGCACAGCGGGACCCGACCTCGTTGGCGCTGGTTGCCTGTCGCAGGTAGGAACCGCTTGGGCGGGCGCTCAAATCGATTTAAACGGGTACCGGGGGCGGCCATGGCGGCCCAAATCGCCATCGTCCTTTGCTCCGCAGACGCTCGACGGGGCATTGGTGGTGGCGACGCTCGGGAGGAGGTGGCGCACAAGCACCGGTTCGGGGCCGACCCGCTCGTAGGAGCATAGGCTTGGCGCTCGGGAGGAGGTGGCGTTTAGAGGGCGGCGGCGCTTTGATTTTTTGCGGAAGTGGAGTACGCGACGGTGACCAGATGACAAGGTATTAACTTGTCAATGCCTACGGATTGTAGACTAGGGTTTAGTGGATGTAGAGGGCAAGTAGATCTCGAAGGTTTCAGCCGAAAAGTACTCGACGAATATAAAGCTAGGGTTGTGTTGACAGTAAATTCGATCATCTCTTTGTCCCTCGACTCCCCCTTATATAGGAGGTGGAGCCGAGGGTTTCGTAATACACAAGTTTACAGAATCCGGGAGGGTTTCTGACCCGTCCCGCAAGATTACAAGTATGGTTTCCTAATACAACTCTAGCTTTCCTTAACAGTATCTTGGGCTTCCGAATCTTCTTGTTCTTTGGGTCATGGGCCTTCAATAAACCCCGGGTAGCATCTTCGGTAGGCCCATTGGGGATGCCTATGTCAGTAGCCCCCGAGATTTTGCTTGAATTGCAAAGTCAGGGAAAATCTCCAACTTTAACCATTCAATACATCTGCCGAATTTATCTCATATCTTTTAAATATGCAATTCTATATTGTACAGGGATAATGGTAGTTGGGGCTAGTTCATCTGACGGATCAGGTACTAGTTAACTGCTCTAGTGGCAATCCGCAAAAATCTACTTCAAGATCACGTCCCTGGACATGATCTCGAGATACTGGTGTAAACTTCGACAGGGTGCCGCTTAAGGTCTTACCATTCTGTCGAGTCCCAGTCATATTTTATCGGGTACCTAACGCGTCCGTTAGGATTTTTCTTCGTATCTGTTGATACGGAAAAAATTAGCAAACCGACGTCAGAGACGGCGCTACGCCGCTCAGAACGGATCTGGGGTCTTACCTTCGCAATGTTTTGCGGCATTCAGAGATTATTCGCTACTTTGGCGCTCTGAGAATATATTGTCGAGTGCTTTTTCGGCTGCTGGAATAGCACATTTTATCGAGTCAATGTATGACTTATTTTGCCTTCCCGATGGGAGTATATGTAGAGTTATTTGTATAACTCGAAATATGCTCACTTCTTCTTTTTTCTTCTTTCTCTCTCTTTTTATAATTTCATCGGGCACGCGAATAGCGTTCCCGATGGGAGTAGCCCCCGAGGCTACAGCCAAGGACTTGTGCTTGGTTGTAGGCTCAACATTTTATTGCCTCATGTCAATATATTTTCATTCTTTCTCGAACCTTTTATATTTATCGGGTGCGCGACCAGCGCTCCCGATGGGAGTAGCCCCCGAGGCTATGAACTAATGCTTGTATTTGGTCATAGGCTCTCGACATTTCTATTTTGTCATACTCGAATTTTTCTTTTTTCCAAAGTAGCCCCCGAGCATTTGGGCAAAAACTTGTATTTGTACAAAAGCTCTCGAAACAATCTTCTGCTGCCGCCATTCTTACAAACTGTCATATCCGAGATTTTCTCTTACCAAGGTGACATCATTGCTGACGATAGCCACGATTACTATATCGGGAAAACGCGAGAACCTCTCTCCCTCTGTCTTGTGGACCCAAATTTCGTACCAGTTTGACACGTCGCGCAAGTGGGGGACACACGTCCTCCGCTTTTCCTGGCGCACGTACTGTAGCTGCTGCACTTTCCCGTCTATATGAAATTACTTTTTACCCCTTGTCCACGTGTACACCATCTGTCCCGCAATCTCTCAATCGAACGGCGCGTCGATTCGCCGCACCTCTATATAAAGGCATCGTCTTCCTCCTCTAGTCTTTTCACTCGCGCCGCATCTCTACTTCTCCGCTGCAAAATCCTCCATTGCTGCCATTGCTTCAAGCGCTCAAACACATTCACACCCTTCGCCGCCAAGCCCATTGATGCCGCCCCGCATCCGTTTGACTAGGCACAGCACGCCAGAGTCGAAGATGGCGACAGCGGATCTGGGAAGCGCCGAGTGGGAGAGATCCAAGATCTCTGCCCAAGACATCAACATGCTGAAGAAGATGAGATTCAGCAAGAATGAGAACTCGCTCCAGTTCCCCAAGGAGGAGAGCTACCCAAGGCCTCCAATCGATTACCGGGTCAGTTTCGTTGACCACCTCATCCGAGGTCTTTCTCCCCCAATCCACGAGTTTCTCCGTGGTCTCCTTTTTGTTTATGGGCTTCAGTGCATCA
>NC_061509.1:252179126-252218079 GCF_022539505.1 Lolium rigidum | reverse complement strand
GATTAGTATTTTCCGCACCATGCAGGAGAGCTTCTACTGGTTAACTCACATTTAGTTGTGTGTAGTTCATTATTTATTTATTTTGTAGAAAGTCCACCAATCTATATATTATCCTTAACAACGGTGCAATGAATCCTAGGAGTAATAAAAATTATAAACAAGTCCCTCGACCATCTAAAGATGACTACAAGAACTCGGAAAGATCCGAAGGCGCGCCGCCGTCCTCACCTCTTTCTCACTGGAGCTAGGCAAAACTTGTGGTAGTAGAAGGCTTGTTGTAATAGAAAGACGGAAAGTCATCGTGCTAAGGCCTCAATGGACTAACGCACATGAATAGTTACCATCGTCGATGAAGAGAAGCGTAGATTAGAAGAAACACCGACCAAATCCGGTGAGATCCATCGAACCGTCGCGACTGGGGCTAGATGGGAGGATTTTGTTCCATCTTCCTGAAGTCGTGTTAGGCTGCTTCATGACCGGTGGAGGCTACTTAGTTTAGTCCCACCTCGTCTAGGGGAAGAGGCTACGACCAGCTTATAAGGAGAAGCTTTCCTCCTCCCTCCAGTCCAGGCTTTTAGGATGTAGCGGGTTGTAGCTAGCCCGGATGCGTATAGACGTCCGAACCTAAGCCGAGTGTTGGGCTAAGCCTGAATGGACGCTAACATCTGGTATTAGAGCCACCATCGCCATGCCTTCCTAAGTGGATTCTCATGGGGATGAGATGTTAGGGTTGCCGTTGAGTAGTGAGACTACTCAGTGTTCAGTCCCACCTCGCCTAGTGTAAGCGACCAGCGTATAAGGGAGAGTTTCCCTCTGATGACCCACAAGTATAGGGGATCGCAACAGTCTTCGAGGGAAGTAAAACCCAATTTATTGATTCGACACAAGGGGAGACAAAGAACACTTGAAAGCCTTAACAGCGGAGTTGTCAATTCAGCTGCACTGGAAACAGGACTTGCTCGCAAGGGTTTATCGGTAGTAACGGTTTTATAGCAGTAGCGATAGTGAAATAACAGCGACGAGTAACAAAGACAGCGGTAGTGATTTTAGTAAACAGCAGGATTAAAATACGTAGGCACGGGGACGGATGACGGGCGTTGCATGGATGAGAGAAACTCATGTAACAATCATAGCGGGGCATTTGCGAGATAATAATAAAACGGTGTCCAAGTACAAAGCAATCAATAGGCATGTGTTCCAATATATAGTCGTGCGTGCTCGCAATGAGAAACTTGCACAACATCTTTTGTCCTACCAGCCGGTGGCAGCCGGGCCTCAAGGGAAACTACTGGATATTAAGGTACTCCTTTTAATAGAGTACCGGAGCAAAGCATTAACACTCCGTGAACACATGTGATCCTCACATCACTACCATTCCCTCCGGTTGTCCCGATTCTTGTCACTTCGGGGCCATTGGTTCCGGACAGCGACATGTGTATACAACTTATAGGTAAGACAATAAACAATGAATATCATGATGAAACAATAACATGTTCAGATCTGAGATCATGGCACTCGGGCCCTAGTGACAAGCATTAAGCATAACAAGTTGCAACAATATCATCAAAGTACCAATTACGGACACTAGGCACTATGCCCTAACAATCTTATGCTATTACATGACCAATCTCATCCAATCCCTACCATCCCCTTCGGCCTACAGCGGGGGAATTACTCACACATGGATGGGGGAAACATGGCTGGTTGATGTAGAGGCGTTGGCGGTGATGGCGGCGATGATCTCCTCCAATTCCCCGTCCCGGCGGAGTGCCGAACGGAGACTTCGGCTCCCGCGACGGAGTTTCGCGATGTGGCGGCGTTCTGGAGGGTTTCTGGCGACTTCGACTTCTCCCCGTGCGTTTTTAGGTCGAGGCCGATAAATAGTCCGAAGGAGGGCGTCGGAGGCCGGCCGAGGGGGCCACACCACAGGGCCGCGCGGGCCCCCTGGGCCGCGCCGCCCTATGGTGTGGGGCCCTCGGGCCTCCACCTGACTTGTCCTTCTGGCTCCATAAGTTTCCGGGAAAATAGGGCCTTCGCATAAATTCCGAGGATTTTCCCGAAAGTTGGATTTCTGCACAAAAACGAGACACCGGAACGGTTCTGCGAAAACGGCGTTAGTCCGTGTTAGTTGCATCCAAAATACACAAATTAGAGGCAAAACAATAGCAAAAGTGTTCGGGAAAGTAGATACGTTTTGGACGTATCAACTCCCCCAAGCTTAGCTTATTGCTTGTCCTCAAGCAATTCGGTTAACAACCGAGCGATAAAAGAACTTTCACGAACACATTTGCTCATATGATGTATATATTCTCATGCTATGGCTAATACTTAAGCAATTCATAATGAGATACATGCAAATAAGATCATCTAACAGCTATGTCAATCATGGAGAGGTACCAACAATTAATAATAAGCATCATGAATCATGTATATAAGCAGGATTGCAATGTTCATAAGAGAGTATGATAAAGTGGTATCTCGCTTGCCTGTATTTGATTGGCAAAACATAAATGCCCGGGCACCTCGGAGTTCATAGAAAGACTAGAAGTAGTGATTGTCAAAGATAAAAGCATCAAAGTTATACCACAATCAATCATATTTTGAGACAAGCATATTATACTAAGAATGACGAGTTGTGCTCTCAAGATAGTGCTCAAAGAAATAATGGAGACACAACATAGAAGTAAAAGATTGACCCTTCGCAGAGGGAAGCGAGGGATTAACATGCGCTAGAGCTTTTCATTTTTGAAATCAGGAGTAAAATTATTTTGAGAGGTGTTTGTTGTTGTCAACGAATGGTAATGGGTACACCAACTACCTCGCCAACCGGACTCCCAAGAGCGGCTCCCATGAATTATTGCATATTTATTTGGCACTCCTTCCAACCTTTCTTACACAAACCATGGCTAACCGAATCCTCGGGTGCCTGCCAACAATCTCATACCATGAAGGAGTGCCTTTTTATTTTAGTTTTATTATGATGATGACACTCCCCCCAACCTTTGCTTACACAAGCCATGGCTAACCGAATCCTTCGGGTGCCGTCCAACAATCACAAACCATGGAGGAGTGTCTATTTAAGTTAATTAATTCGGGACTGGGAATCCCATTGCCAACTCTTTTTGCAAAATTATTGGATAAGCGGATGTGCCACTAGTCCATATGAGAGTCCGTCAGAAGTAAATGACAAGGTTGAAAGCTAAACACCACATACTTCCTCATGAGCTATGAAACATAAACACAAATTGAGAAGCATTTTGAAGGTTTTAAAGGTAGCGCATGAGAATTTACTTGGAATGGTTTGAAATGCCATGCATAGGTATTTATGGTGGACACTTCTGGAATAACTTGGTTTTCATGTGTTTGGAAGCACGAGCAGCGTTCCCGCTCGGTACAAGTGAAGGCTAGCAATAGACTAGGGAGCGACAAATCAAGAGAGCGATAGCTTGTCATAATCATGCTTGCGGCAAAATAAATTAACGGAGGCATAAAAGTGATACAAGAACTACGAAGCAATATAGATCATCGAGGCTTAATTGACTTTTTGTTCAGTCATATGCATGCGTGAGCATGTGCCAAGTCGATATAAATGAATTATTCGAGAGGAGGATACCACAATGCCATACTTACTTATGAATAAAACAATGCAAGCAAACATCCATGACATGCTACTCATATTAATAAATTGGAGCTAAACATGAGAGATCATAAACTACTAGACTTTCTCAAATAACATATACCTCACATGAACCAACTAAGCATGCTCACATGGATGAGTATATGTACAAAAATGAAAACAAATAGAGTTCATACCAGCCTCTCACCACAATCCAATTGTCGTAGATCGTCATTATTGCCTTTTCACTTGTGTAGCTTGGATAATATGAAATGAAAACCACGCTCCAGCCACCGAAGACCATTGAACTCAAGATGAACTTTACAAACCAAAGAAGAACAGCAAATATTTTTGGTGTTTTCGAATTGCAAACAAGAACAAAAGGAAACAAGCAAACAAAGCAAAATCTTTTTGGGTTTTCTTATAGCAAACTAGCAATAGCAAATAAAGCGAAACAAATGCAAGAAACCAAAGCAAACAAATGGTGAAGAGAAACAACAGAAATATTTTTGGTATTTTTGTGTTTAAAGAAAGAAACAAAGCAAAAACAAGAAAATGAAAACTAGAAGAAACACAGAAAAGCGAGATGGCAGAAATCTGCCAAAACCTGACAGCAGTACAGAAATCGATTTTTACAAAAATCTTACGTTGCTCAGCTCGAAAAGTGTTCAACTAATGAAAGTTAGATAACAACCTGGGGAACCTGCACAAAAATTGGCAGCTCAAAATAACGTTCTGGCTGTGCGCACGAATTTTTCTAGTAACAGTCCAGAATCTGTTTTCAGGCAGCACTTCCCCAAATATCATCTTCCTCTCATTAGAAAACCACTCAAAGAGACTAAACAAGTATGTACAAGTATCCAGCAATCATAATATGCAAAGAATGAGTGATGCCGGTATACCTCCCCCCAAGCTTAGGCTTTTGGCCTAAGTGGAGTTCAACCCCATCGAGGGTCTGGGTTCCATGCCGGTGGATCGTACATGGAGTAGTCATAATAAGGTACCGATGCAGAAGAAAAGCGTGGAGGCTCCATATGCCCAGCATGTTGATGCGAAGAACTTGCTGCATCGGATGATGAGTCGAGGTGTTCCTCGACCTCCGTGTCGTCTCTTGCATGATGGCCTCCTCCCTCTATGTGTGCATTCAGCGCACTTTCACTATCCTCTGAGAAACTCCTTCCACAGCAAATCATCTTGAAGAGGCTTAAGAGTTCTTGAGGCGATCCCCTTATCTTCTCGCATGATCCCCATTGCGGTACTCTAATTGCTGCACAAAAATCACTGAATGGCAAGTTGACAGCTTTATTATAAATCTTATATTGAACCATGGGGTTAGATTGCGACCAATTAAACTTAAAGTCCTGCACAACAGACATAGTTAATTTTGCATATTGGATTGGTTCTCCCTCAACAAAATTACTCAGCCCTGCACGAGAAATTAGACTTTGAACATCTTCAAATATTCCCGCGCTTCTCATGAAATCTGCGCATGGGTAGTAGGAGGGGTATACTCCCTCTTCACGGTTCACTCTCATAACTTGTTGGACCTCCAATTCTTGTTGGTTCAATTGATATCTATTCCACTCCATTTTCTGAAATTTTCAACAAACAATATAAAAATTTGATTTGGTGACATATAATCAAGGGGAACTACTATAGGAACTTGCTAGAGTACTAATCATGCATCAAAACTAGTTTATACAACTTAGAACAAGCATGCAAGCTCACTAAACATGTTACCTACAGCAGCAAAATATTCAAGATATACTCAACCAAACAAAATTCTACTTGGATAATCGGAGGAGTCACATACCGAAGAGCAAATGTGCCAAATTTCAGACAGAAATCTGGGCTGAGCAAAGAGATCGAGAAATCTGGAGTTCTTGAGCAAAAACGCGAGTGAGAGGAACCTGGTGCGAGTTTTTTCGGGAGAGAGAAGATTCTGGGAGAAAGAGATGGCAAAGTGGGGCAAGGAGGGGCCCACACCACAGGGTGGCGCGCCCCCTCCTTGGCCGCGCCGGCCTGTGGTGTGGCACCCTGTGGTGCCCCACAGGTCATCCTCTGGTGCTCCCAGGTGCCTCTTCGAAAAATAGGACCAACGGTATAATTTTTGTGAATTTTTGAAAACTTTGAAAAATGCACATTTCTGGGTATTAAGTTTATTATTACTGGCCAGGAAATTTTTTGAAATCTCCAATTAACTAAGGAACTTTGCAAATTAAAAGTGCTACAGCAACTAGAGCAAGTGGAGGAAGAAAGAGATGTTGTTTACCTCCTCTATGCATATAAAAAGTATTTGTTAACAAGGTTGATCAAGTCTTGCCACCAAATAAATTTTACATAGCATAAGAAGAAATAAACCTCAAATCAATCATGTTACCTTGAATTGTATTGATATGGATCCAATCACGAGAGTTTGATATTCTTCTTTAGGCTCATATATAGGACAATCAATAGTTCCAACTTTGATAGTTCTCACATTAAAAATAGTATTGACTCCACATACTTTATCAATCTTCTTGGGGAAATAGACGGTATGCTCTTTATCATCAACATTGAAAGTAACCTTTCCTTTATTGCAATCACTAACAGCCCCTGTGGTGTTAAGAAAGGGTCTCCCAAGAATAATAGACATATTATCATCTTCAGGCATTTCCAACACAACAAAATCAGTTAATATCAAGCAGTTAGTAGTAACTTGAACAGGAACATCCTCACATATACCAACAGGAATAGCGAGTAGATTTATCAGCCATTTGCAAAGATATATCAGTAGGTATCAACTTATCTAAGTAAAGTCTCTTATAAAGAGAAAAAGGCATAACACTAACACCGGCTCCCAAGTCACATAGAGCAGTTTTAACATAATTATTCTTAATAGAACAAGGAATAGTAGGTATACCTGGGTCGCCCAACTTCTTTGGAACTTTGCCATTGAAAGAGTAATTAGCAAGCATAGTGGAAATTTCCTCATTGGGGATTTTCCTTTTGTTAGTAACAATATCTTTCATATACTTTGAATAAGGAGGCAATTTAATAGCATCGAGTCAAAGGGATTTGCAAGAATAAAGGTTTCATCCAATCACAAAATTTATTATAGTGTTCTTCTTCCTTTGATTTCAGTTTCTTAGCAGGAAAAGGCATTTGCTTTTGCACCCAAGGTTCTCTTTCATTACCATGTTTCTCAGCAATAAAGTCTTCTTTAGTGTACTTTTTATTTTTAGCATGCTTTTCGGGTTCTTCTTCAACCTCTTCTTTATCAGGAGTATCATTCTTATCATTATCTTTATCATGTTCATTACCACTTTCAGTTTCAGCATCAGAAATAGAAATACTATTAGGATCATTAGCAGGTTCAGAGGATTCTACAACATTTTTATGTTTCTTCTTCTTTTTCTTCTTAGAAGGAGCACTAGGTTCAATGCGTTGAGAATCTTGTTCAATTCTTTTGGGATGCCCTTCGGGATATAGAGGATCCTGGGTAGAGACACCACCTCTAGTTGTTACTTCATAAGCATGTTTCTCTTTAGAATTATTCCCCAACAAGTCATTTTGCACTTTAGTGAGTTGATCAATTTGAGTTTGAACCATATGAAAATGTTTAACAAGCATCTTAACATCATTGGAGGTTCTCTCTACAATATCATGCAATTCACTAATAGCTCGAGAATTTTCCATTAAATGATTCTCTACTCTCATATTAAAATTTTCTTGCTTAACAATATAATTATCAAACTCATCTAAGCATTGTGCAGGAGGTTTCGAATACGGAATATCTTCCCTAGTAAAGCGTTGAAGGGAGTTTACCTCAATCATGGATGAAGGGGGAATTATCTCACATACATCTTCTATGGGAGGTAGATTCTTCACATCTTCAGATTTAATACCTTTCTCCTTGAGAGACTTCTTGGCTTCCCTCATATCTTCATCATTCAATTTAATTAAACCCCTCTTCTTCAATATTGGCGTTGGAGTTGGTTCAGGCGTAGTCCAATCATCATGATTCCGGCCTATTTTAGCCAATAATTCTTCAGCGTCATCCGGAGTTCTTTTCCTGAAAACACAACCAGCACAACTATCCAGGTATGCCCTAGACTCAATGGTTAGTCCACTATAAAATATATCAAGTAAATCATGCTTTTCCAAATCATGATCAGGCCGAGCTCTAATAAGAGAGCAAAATCTCGCCCAAGCCTCAGGCAATTTCTCTCCATCTTCCTGGTCAAAATTATAAATTCTCTCGCAAAGCAATATGTTGAGCACTAGCGAGGAAAGTATTTACGGAAGAAAATATCAAGCAATTCTTTTGGACTTTTAATAGAATTAGGTGGCAAACTATTATACCAAGTTTTAGCGTCATCCTTTAATGAGAATGGAAAGATTTTAGCAACAAAGTAAGTACGCATCTTGACATCATCAGAAAACAAGCTACTTAGAGTAGATAACTCAATCATGTGTTCAACGAGCACTTTCTTTTTCGGTACCACAAAAGGGTGTTTTCTCAACAATAGCTATATGAGATAGATGAAGAGAAAAATCATAATCTTTATCCTTAATGTTTATCGGAGATGTGGCAAACTTAGGATCGGGAGACAGTTTATATCTAACGGCATGTTACTGCAAGCAACTTTTTAATTTTTCTTGCATCAGTAGTAGCATTGCATTTTTCAATAAAATCATCATTAAGCTCCACATAATCTTCATCGGGATCATCACTAAAATAATCAAGTTCAGGTGAATTAACAGGTGTAGTAGCATTAGGAGTTTCAGTATTTTCAATTTGTCTAGACCTAGCAATTGTAGCATCTAGAAAAGATCCCAATGAACCACTATCATCAAGCACAGTACAAACATTATCAATATTATGAGAGTTTTCGGATTCAGCAGAAGTACCGGCATGTGAAGCATGTGGCGGTGAAACAAGTTTATCAATCACAAATGGTGAATCAAGTGTAGTGGAGGTACTCAGAATTGTACCTTTTCTTGTAGTGGATGGTAATATGGCGATTTTAGAATCGCGAGGTTTACCCATGATGGAGAATTTGCAGCGAACAATATCAATCCAAGTGAACTTCCAAATAAAGCTATGCTCCCCGGCAACGGCGCCAGAAAATAGTCTTGATGACCCACAAGTATAGGGGATCGCAACAGTCTTCGAGGAAGTAAAACCCAATTTATTGATTCGACACAAGGGGAGACAAAGAACACTTGGAAGCCTTAACAGCGGAGTTGTCAATTCAGCTGCACCTGGAAACAGACTTGCTCGCAAGGGTTTATCGGTAGTAACGAGTTTTATAGCGGTAGCGAGTAGTGAAATAACGACGACAGAGTAACAAAGACAGCGGTAGTGATTTTAGTAAACAGCAGGATTAAAATACGTAGGCACGGGGACGGATGAACGGGCGTTGCATGGATGAGAGAAACTCATGTAACAATCATAGCGGGGCATTTGCGAGATAATAATAAAACGGTGTCCAAGTACAAAGCAATCAATAGGCATGTGTTCCATATATAGTCGTGCGTGCTCGCAATGAGAAACTTGCACAACATCTTTTGTCCTACCAGCTGGTGGCAGCCGGGCCTCAAGGGAAACTACTGGATATTAAGGTACTCCTTTTAATAGAGTACCGGAGCAAAGCATTAACACTCCGTGAACACATGTGATCCTCACATCACTACCATCCCCTCCGGTTGTCCCAATTCTTGTCACTTCGGGGCCATTGGTTCCGGACAGCGACATGTGTATACAACTTATAGGTAAGACCATAAACAATGAATATCTTGATGAAACAATAACATGTTCAGATCTGAGATCATGGCACTCGGGCCCTAGTGACAAGCATTAAGCATAACAAGTTGCAACAATATCATCAAAGTACCAATTACGGACACTAGGCACTATGCCCTAACAATCTTATGCTATTACATGACCAATCTCATCCAATCCCTACCATCCCCTTCGGCCTACAGCGGGGGAATTACTCACACATGGATGGGGGAAACATGGCTGGTTGATGTAGAGGCGTTGGCGGTGATGGCGGCGATGATCTCCTCCAATTCCCCGTCCGGCGGAGTGCCGAATGGAGACTTCGGCTCCCGCGATGGAGTTTCGCGATGTGGCGGCGTTACGGAGGGTTTACGGCGACTTCGACTTCTCCCCGTGCGTTTTTAGGTCGAGGCCGATAAATAGTCCGAAGGAGGGCGTCGGAGGCCGGCCGAGGGGGCCACACCATAGGGCCGCGCGGCCCCCTAGGCTGCGCCGCCCTATGGTGTGGGGCCCTCGGGCCTCCACCTTACTTGTCCTTCTGGCTCCGTCAGTATTCTGGGAAAATAGGGCCTTCTGCATAAATTCCGAGGATTTTCCCGAAAGTTGGTTTTCTGCACAAAAACGAGACACCAGAACAGTTCTGCTGAAAACAGCGTTAGTCCGTGTTAGTTGCATCCAAAATACACAAATTAGAGGCAAAACAATAGCAAAAGTGTTCGGGAAAGTAGATACGTTTTGGACGTATCACCCTCCTCTTTCAGTCCCAACTTTTGGGATGGAGTGGGCTTTCCTCTCGTAGCTGGGCCGTATGAGCATAAACATATAAACGTAAGCCGGGTGTAGGGCTAAATCTGACTGGATGCTAACATATGGTATCAAAGCCAGCATCATCATGCCTTCCCGAGGGGCTTCTCAGGGGGATGTGATGTTAGGGTTGCTGCAGGACCGCTGGAGACTGCTCAGTTTAGTCCCACCTCGCTTAGGGGAAGAGGTTGACCAGCTTATAAGGGGTAGTTTCCCTCCTCCCTTCATTCGGGCTTTTGTGGTGGAGTGGGCTTTCCTCTTGTAAGTAGGTCGTATGCGTATAAACGTCTAAACCTACGTTGAGTCCTGGGCTAAGCCTGAGTGGATGCTAACATATGGTATTAGAGCCAACATCTCTGTGCCTTCCCGAGGGACACTTCTCAAGGGATGGGATATTAGAGCTGCTGCAAGACCGGTAGAGGCTGCTCAGTTTAGTCTCACCCTTGCCTAGGGGAAGAGGCTATGAC
Organism: Lolium rigidum; assembly: GCF_022539505.1. Taxonomy (NCBI): domain Eukaryota; kingdom Viridiplantae; phylum Streptophyta; class Magnoliopsida; order Poales; family Poaceae; genus Lolium; species Lolium rigidum. Next base: position 252,207,425 of record NC_061509.1, on the reverse strand, counting down.
CATCTTATAAGGAGGAGTTTCCCTCCTCCCTTTAGTCCGGGCTTTTGGGATGGAGTGGGCTCTCACTTGTAGCTAGACCAGATGCGCATAAACATATGGACCTAGGCCGAGTGTTGGGCTAAGCGTGAGTGGACGCTAACAAGTAGCCACCACCACAAACCCTTAAAAAGAGCATAACATCAAAAAGTGGAGCCCTCCCGCTGGCAATGACTGGGATCCACCGCGCCTCCATGACTCTGAAGCCACAAGAAGCGAGACAGATCAGCGGCAGTGGCACTGGGAGTCAGGATCATAGGCGGAGGGAGATCAGTACATGAGTGTACAAATGTACACCCATTATTTTTTACAAAAGCTTGTATATCTATGTATAGTTCACATCTAGAGAAATAAATATCAACTAAATGAGTAGAAATATGAGTAAAACTGTGACCTTGTACACCTATTATTCACACGCTAACTCCGCCCCTGGTGAGGATGCCCTAATCGCTAGTCTCTCTCGTCAGCCAAGGGATATGAACGGGGAGGACAATGCTTTTAGTTCATTACTATTCATTTGTTCTCATTATTGTCGCATGTGTCGGCATGGAATGCATCCAAATTGTGCTTTAGCTTTGAGAGAACGTGTACGTCATGCATGCAGACGTTTGCATGCCATGATCTGCTCCTTGCTTTTTCTGATATGCTGTTTGTGCTTCTAGTTAGCCTGGTGACTGTCTACTGGATCGACGACAGTGATCTTTTATCAATCTTATCTTCCCTCTCTCGTGGGAACAGAGCGTGTTATGGAAATGTGACTATTGGAAAATAAAGAGAAGTTGTACTGCTAGTAGTTCTTGCACTGCCAGACTCCTCCTAATTAGTCATTGTCCCACAGTCAGTCAACCTCTGTCAACTCCTACTACCTCACAAATCTCGTTTGGAAAGTGGCGGGAGCATCCGTGACAACAAAGTGTGTAGTGCCGTGTTGCGGGTACACGCAGATGCATGACTGAAACTGAAAGCGAGAGAATTGAAGCGAATCGAATCCAGGACGTCCCATCTGCCAAAGATCGATCAATCAATCGCTCGAAAGTAAACAGCATATATTCCAGCATCAGTCCCCTCGATCGTCGGAACTGCGTGCCCGCAAGCAAGTTATTTCATCACTAGATTTAGATGTGCGCCTTGGCGCACGACCCCGTTAATCTTGAGCCAATTAAACGATTATATGCAAAAAGTAATTTTTTTTTAGGTTTTACCAATGGATGGTCGCAGCGTCAAGACCCAAATTTGATATGCGATTTAGAGGTGTGCACCCCGTGGCTCTCACCTGTGTTTATATTTTGTATAATAACACTATTAAAAAATAGGGGTGTACCTTGGCGTTTTGTAGAAAGAACAAAGGAAACTTCTTAAACAGGGTTGATAACACATGGTGTGTCATAAGATATAAAATAGCCGAGTCAAATAGCCTATAAGCAACCCTACCGGTACTTAAGGAGTGCACAACGATTTTTAGGGAGATGATCTTGATTCTAAGTTTAGGAATAGCTCATCCTCGTTCTCAGTCGGCTCAAGACAACAACTCCGAGCCACAGGGTCAATGAGGAAATAGAAGAAGATGTAGGGCAAGTTGTTCAATCTTTTTTTCTAGATCATGCTCGCTGCACAAAAAAACATTAAAAATAGAAGTTCTCAATACAAACGATCAAAGAAAATATATAAATCCAGCAGCAACATAACTGAGCAAAACCAGGGGCGGTTTAGACCACATGCCTTCCACTTTGGAACAAACTTGCCAAAAAAATGTAAATAGTAGGAAAACAAGTGAAACTTAGCAAAATTTCCACATAACTCGAGAGCAGCCACTGTTAGAACTATAATCGATCTAGAGGTATAATAGATACAATAAAAGATAAATAGTAGGATAATATAGCAAGCACAAAAGCACCACAAATCAATTTTTAATGGAAGTATAAAATTTCAGGATACATACTGAATATCGCAGTTGGTCCTAAATAACTAAATAAAGTATAGTTAATCTAACCATCAATCTAAGAAAGTCTTTAATACCTGTAGCGTGGTTACAAAGCTTTTCAAATGTTGGTGTTTCCTTCAGCCTTCATGATACATAAGATAAACAAAATCCTGAACGTTTGAGACGATCATTTCCATCTCACGCAAGACCTGGCCTCCTTCAGCCTCCCATCCTTGTCTGGACTGTCATTGGGTAGTTCCTCGTTGATAGTTCCTCCACATAGCTAGCAAAATTGCATCTCTACATGCAAGAGTTTCAGCTACAACATGCCTTGTGATACTTGAATACTGCATGCAGCTTGCCACCAGATAATTACCGCTTGACACTGTACCAGATCCGGTAAGGCGACATCCAAATTGATATTATACCACAAACAGTTTAGGCCGCCTTCGGAAAGGAATTGGAACTCAGCTGGTACTGCAATTCACCATGTGTGTAGCTTCCAAATAGACTGCATAGTAGAAACTGCAATTGATCCTTCATTTCTGGGGATAATCTTATGATCAAGGACATCAGCAGCGGATGTTCTCAGATGTAGTGGTGGTATATCCCAAAGAACTCTCGTGCTGCATTTCAAAAGAGTTCAGCCTGCCCACACTGAAGCAGTTACGCTAATGTCATAAATTCTTTGTTGTTTCTTTCAAGCTAACAATATTTTTTCCAAACATCTTGCATGCTACAATATTTAGCATCCTGTTCACTGCTTCTTAATTTGTTGCTTCTCTACTGGGTAGTGCTGTGTCCGAGTTCGAAAGGCTTGGATCACTGGATCATGTTGTTTCCTCGACTGGTATTCTTCATGCTGATTAAACCATGAAAATATACACACCAATAGCATAGTTGATGATAACACATATTTCCAGAAATTACAAACACGAAAATCTACAGGAGGCAGTGTTTAGTTACAGATAAGAAATGAACATATGCTTTCACATCAAAAAAATAGCCAAATCATTAATGATTGAATGTTATCAAGAGAAAACCAAATGCATCCAATGGAAATACATACATTCCTTGCAAAAAATGGATATAAAAGGATTTATGACATGTGAGAACTTGACTACATTAAAAAACTGAGTAAATAACGAAGTACAATGAACCAGAGTGTGTTGGCTCGGTCACCTCATTGACACGAAAAATTAAACAGTCAAATGGTAGAAAGCTTGCTCATCGTACTATCTTTCAGATAACTGAAGTGAAATGGTACTGAAAAAACAAACAAAAAACAGGTACACCTATTTTATTCTAGCGGATATATGACTTCATTTCACATTATTCCTGTAGCACATCAGACCTTTTACTGAGGCAAGAGGTTTCATTCAAGGAACTTACTTAATCTGAACCACATACTCCAATTTTCGTAGACATATCTGTGGATATTCACACGTTGGTAAAGTCCATTTTTACAAAGGAGGGTGACAAATCAGGGGTTACAATATAATCAAAGAAATGGCAGTTGGCCTAACTTAATAAGATGGAGATGTAAATTAGTTTCAGTTAAAAAGATGTACAAACCTAAATCAACCAACTACTCAAGCTACACAACAACAGTTCTAAGATTAGATACATACTGTACTTTTCAGAGATCAGCATGCATCTTTGTTAGAATCGGCAAATACACGTATATGTTGGACAATATTGTTCCAGGGAAAATAGATAAATTCTTACTAAATTATGCTTATGCAGCTAGCTATGAATCTCTATACAACCTTTATTGAAAATATAGAAGGGTCTATAAATCGACGAATAACACCATTATGAACCAACTTCATCGATGTCATTGCCAGGATATAAAATAGAAAATCATAAGAACATCACTTATGCTTCCTAAAAATACAAAAATAGTTTAGCGGAAGAAGGGTGACATTAATTATCTACTACCAACTACTTTGCCATCTAAAAAATGAGCTGGTATGAGTTTCGAAGAAAGGGACAAAGAGAAACCAACAATCTGCACTAGTAAACTAAATATATGAACATAACACATAGTTTACTCAGATCTTCCATGAGTAGAAATATATCTATTTAATGAACACTACTATGGTACCAGAGAAGGGAAGCAATAATCTGTCAGGACCTGGAAACACTACTACATTCAGTTGACACTGCAAAGAACCAAGGGTCAGGATAGTGTCCAGAAGGATCAATGTCTTCCAGTCTTCTTTGGTACATACAACCTGGAAACGTCAAAATCAGTTTTGATGAACCAAGTGGGTTGCTCATCTCATCAAGAAAGAAATCAGCAATCAGTATTGATTGTATAGAGAACACAGTAGCAATCCTTGTGTGCTTGTTTCCGCAGCATTCCAAGGGTAGCGAGTCTGCATTAGCAAATATATTATGCATCAGTAGGAACCTTATCTACTATAAATGGTCAGATAAAGGAGAAATAAGTTGTGTAAACTGTAGAGTATACAGTTCAACAGCAAACAATAGAACTATTACAGTGGTCCGTGTTGTTCTCTATTGCCTAGGCTTGGTCATGCAAGTAAAACAGTAACAATATGCTCTTTTCTGCTCAACGGAATGGAATATACTTTGCTAGCCTTTTTTCAGCTAAAGCAAAGTTACCAATGCAGCAATAACATGTATGTAGATAACTCAAAATGTACATATGTGAAAAAAGCAAAACAGAGTAAGTTTATAGCCGCATTGCAATGACAAAATGTTTATGTAAAAGCAATTGGAATGCCGAGCGCGGTCACATAAGGTGTGTAAAAATAGCTTTCATATATATATATTGATAGGAAGAAAGCCATAATATACTTGGCGTAGTGAATAAAAAAATACGTCCTTACAATGATTTGTGGTCCTTTATATCTCTGGTAAACCCCAACAATATATATGTTTTATTAATAGGGTGAAATATTTGCAAGGATGGAGATTTCTATGATAACCCATTTACATCTAAGAGAAATATATCCATCTAATTTTCTTCTAGGTACACTGCAAGCCTTTCAAAGAATGTTAATTTACATGAATTCAAAACTTTTGATCAGGTACCTTAACAGAGGGAATAGAAGGTTGAGACTGCTATATGAAGAGCTTATACTCTACAGGGGCATCAGCCTCTTGTACTTGAAGAACCAAACGAAGAAGTACAAGATGAATGAACCAATCACCTCGGTAATTATGAGGATCCACTGGAATGAATTTTGGATGATGAACACATCACTCTTGAAGTTCATCCAAAATACTACCGCGGCGACAAATGTTTTGGTTTGATCACAAGAGTTCGAACTGGATTAACTCATTCTAAAAGTTGTCCTGGGAACAGGAAATTTGAGACACATCAATAATTAGTACAGAACAGCTGACAGTAGTATGTGAAATGCATAAATCTTACTGTGTGCTCATAACTTGAATGATATGAGCAAGGGGTATCCATTTCATCGAGTGTGGTTGTCCTACGGAACTGCCGTTCATATTCATGTTACATGCTCAATGAGGCTTTCCTTGGTAAAACCAAGGACCCAGATCTCGCTATAGCCAATAACGGATCAATTCATTAAGGGCACACCTAGCCAGGGAAGATTTCTCAATTAGTTCATTGAGTTTAGGGAAGGATGCCAGTTTGGAATACTTAGGTCCGTTCTTGATCTTATGTCGACCAAACGATCAAACAATCTCGAAACAAAATATGAAGCAACCTGGTTTTAATTGTCGAAGGCATAGTAGATGGGGCAGACGGAGTGTTCGGACCATCAACAATAGGCAGATCAAGCTGACAGAGAAGACAAGTAACCTGTAAGAAATAAGGAACCGAGTACATAAAGCACAAGCACATGTGTTGTTAAGGTTTCAGGTTTAATTTCTAGTCTTAACTCGCCAATGTTTTCACAATATACTGAAATAAAAAATGTTTCAACCTGAGTATACAATGCTGACGGAAAGAAAGACAAAGTAGCATAATCAAATTGAAGTGAAAAACAATACATATTCAGACTGTAGTTCTGTAAGTAGGAATGAAAATCATTAGAAAGACGGAATAGTGGAATATTATCCAAATCAATTTCAAAGAACCGAAGGTCAATTTTACCAGTACCATCAGACACCACATAGCAGATTCGATACATCTAGCAATAGAAGAGGTTAACAAAAAGCAGACGAAAACACGTTTTCTGGAAACAATAAGTAACAACAGATGATCACCTTATATAATTTTACCGGTGAATGAAACCTAAAGTAAGATGTACAATACTTCTTTCTTATTTAGTTGCATCATCTTTGATGGAATATCTAAAAGCCTCCTAGTGAATGCATCCACCTCTCTTGTCCTGAAAAAGAATCAAGGGCTCTCAGATTATTTAGATTGAAGAACCATATAAGCTTTTCATTATGAGAAAATTACCTTGCCAAAGTTTGTTGCGAGAATTCTCCATGCATGCTGATTGATTCTCACAGAACAATTTCCTATTTTTCTGTAGTTGTCCTAGGATTTGATAGTGTCAAGTTTGTCCATGTCGAAGAACTACACCACACTACATCAAGCCAGACATTCAATATGACCAGAACCTAACTTAAGTGCACCACACTACACACTGTCCTAGCAAACCATCAAAGGCAACCATGTAGGCATAAACAAAAAAACCTGGTATGAAACAAATCTGTGTAGAACAATTGGTAGTCAACTAACTTCTAGATCAAACAATTAATTAGCAGGCACCACAAACTCACGTTTAAACATATAAAGATGGACTGCTAGCAAAAATATTCCGCCACTACCATATAAATTAACACATCAAAACAAAATGTTTCTATGTCAGTGTTTCATTCAGCAATACATATAAGCACATAAGTAAGAAATTACCTTGCCAAATATAGAAACTATTTTGGGAAAATACTAACTATGAGGTCAAAGAAATTGTGTGTCCGATCTGCACATAAACACAAATTTTATAAACTGTAAACAGAACATGAATGTTGTTGTGATGCAAAGATAAGAGAACAAATACCGTTCAGCTATTGGACAAAGCTGATCATGTACAAGCTTTGCTTCAATCTTGTCGTCTTTTATAGGCAAGTAACCAAGTCATGCTGGAATAACCTGAGAACAATACACAGATTCAGTTTAGACCCTCGTCACTATATAAACCACTTCATATCCATGATACCTAATTAAAGGAATCTTCTATCTCTAAATAGCAACCCTCAAAAAAGGAATAAGTTAACCAACATACATATACGGATACCCAGATTTACATCGCATCCATACAATAACCCCTGCATAAATACACTTTTTGAAGCCAAATAATTTGCTAAATTCATACATCTAGGGACCAGAATTAATACATCCATAAATCTTATTAATCGTAACATGAAAATCCATAGCAGATTAACCCCATCATGCGAACCCATTAAAGCAGGCATCACTAAAACTTGCTAAAACATTCTAGAAAATAGCAGGACAATCAAGCAAGGGCTAAAGAGAACAATCTATAAGTAAGGGTTCAAACGACGACGGCTATGCATGAACTGGAAATTGAGGCGTGCCAGTCCCTCACGGCTATACTACTAATTTTAGCAACGATAGATGTGCCTCCCTGCTCGTCCAATGGCTGTGACAATGCTCCAGTTGCATCATGTCGTGAATGAGTTACAGGAAGAAGAACAACAACAATGAGCTGAGAGAGAGACATGAGATTAACGCGAGGATGACGACCGGGCATAGGATACGCTTCTCTTATACCTAGGAAAAATTGGAGACAATCAATCATAATAATATAAACTAAGTATTTGCATAAAACAATAAGTATGAAAGGTAACGAAAAACAACTGAAACACATATGTAAGTATGGTGGAGTCAACTATAGTTTAATCAAATTACTACACGAAAATTACCTAGTAAGTAAATACAGTCGTAACGAATATTGCTTGCCAAACCAGATCTATTGGAGCATTCCAATATGTCGCAAATGCATCACGAACCTTCATAGACACTGCAATTTCCAACAGCTGATTTAGAAAAACCAATCGAGTGAAGATATCTGTATCAAATATCAGACTGCACTTTTAAGCCACTATATGCAAGTTTGTAGGCACAATCTACATCCTCCTGAAATACGATATGCCAAAACCTAAACATGGGCCATATGTCTTGATATTCGTGTGACATGATGTGAACCAGTAAATAGATATGCACTGCAGCTGCTCTTCGAAGAATTCATTTCTTTGGTACTCAAGTCACACTTTTTGTTAACACGTCCATACTTCAAATGAACTTTAAAGTTAGAGAACATCAATGTTGGCATGATATCTCTTCCAGTCTGATCACAGCTATCAAATAAAAGAATTATTTGATGCGAAAGCTTTGAAAGAGATACATGAATGTCTAGTATCAGGCTTTTGAGGCAAAGCTCATCGGTGAAATTCTCCAGCTGTTTAAAATACAAATTGTACCACAAACTAAATCAATCAGTCTAATCCATATATATATATATAGCTTGCACATGAATGTCACACATCAGAGCTACATTCAGAAAAAATTACTCAGCAGCCCATAGCATAAATAAAAATAATAATTCCCCCCATAGCCTGCTTGGATTTTCATCGAACACCTCATAGGCATTGATTAAAAATAATATGCACAAGCAAAAGATGCATGGAGTGAGCAGTGGAAGAGAGGAGCGAGTACTTGCAAGAGAGGGAAGAAGACATCAACCATCTTTTCATTGTAACATCAATCACCAGAGAGAACTCAGACCAAAAAAAATCGGAGATTTGTATGAATCATCCCAGAAATCAAACACCTTGTACCTCATCAATGGAGGTAGCAGTGAGATTTGAAGGGGAAACAGAGGTGGGCGTGCCTTGAGGTGGATTCCTGGGCTGTGCTCGTGTAGGGCCCCGAGGACGTACGAGGGAGGAGGCGGCAGCTGACCTTGCCTGTCTCACGCGTGTCGAGGATGGCCTTAAGGACCCTACACCGGATGATGATGGAGACGGCCTTCTCGGAGGCGATCTTCCACTCCCCACTCCAGCTCCTCCACTTCAGCCTCCGCCTCCTCCTCTTCCCAAGGCTGCATAGGCCCATGGTGAGCTGCTGCTGCCATGTGCACAAGTAAGAGGGGATGGGATGGGGAGGAGCTCCGCCTGGCTGCGGCTTGGGCACTGCCAAGGCGCCGGGACGCGATTGTTGAGAAGGCTGACTGGGGGAGGAGCAAAGCGAGAAGGCGAGGCGATTCGCTCGCGAGCGGATTGGGGGATGGCGGCTAGGGTTTGATGGGGATGGACGAGAAGGCCTTTTTGTCTCACCGCGGGGGGATTTTTCTGTCCGGCCCAGTCTTCGTGCACCGAAGCCAACCACACCTACGGCTACTGACGGGCGGGCCCGGACACTGGTGGGACCCACGACCAGCCTCAGATGGGTAGAACATGTCTGTTGCATGGATTTATCTAGCAGTTGTGAGCCAACAACGAATGGCCGAGATCAGCGCACTGTAAAGATCAAACGGCTCACGTGCGCTGATCGCTGTGAAGCCCCCTATGGGGGGCATCGTTTATACCTTTAGACTAGATTTAGATGTGCGCCTTGGCGCACGATCCCGTAAAAATCGCACAAATTTAAATTTTAAATAACAACAATATAAATAAGGTGTAAAAAGATAAGATGTTTCTCAAGTTTTACACAATAAAGTCATTGTAATGAAATTAGGATAAAGTACACGAAATCACAAACAGTGTAGCAAACACTTATATAAAAATGTTGGACCAGAACCTCTGTTTAACTAACTTCACAAGGATCGGGGTTTCTTATATTTCTCCTTTAGAAACATGTAAACATATATAAAAAACTAACTTCTGAAGGAGCGGGACTTACTGCCTTATAGCATTTTGACTAACTTCAGAAGGAGTGGGTATCTATTTTAACTTAGCCATGATTACAAAAGATAACATATTTAACTATTTTTTTTGCAATAAAGGTACTAAACCCTGCTTCTTCTGACTTAGGAACCAACTTATACCATCCTTATCATCATTAGATTGATGTTCACCTTTTTTCTCCTGTGCAAACCTGATAATGCAGCAACAAAAATACTTTGTGTCAGTGTGTAATTAGGAGGAACTAAGATAGTACCTAACTGATACAACTATGGAACTCCTTTTACGGAAGAGTTAACAAAGACCCTTGAATCAGAGCACTTTTGTAGGTTCCATCAAAGTAAATGGGATACCCAGGTTTTAGTTGAATTCAAGTATCAATCTAATCTCAACCATTCTCAACAAAATTTTGCTTTATTTGCACGACTGAAGATGATATTTAGAGGGTCTTTACTGATTAAAAAGATTTAATTCTGACATATACTACTGAAAAGCTGTGGCAGAACATATAAGTGTTTCGTGTCCATGGGGAATTGGCGATAAATTTCAATAGACAGATAATTACCATATAAATAGGTACTCATGTACATACAATCACCAGCTCCAGAGACATTTATTATTCAAACAACATAAAGAACATATATTGCATCAGAGAGGTTAAGCTTTACCATTTTCCTGATGTAAATACCAATGCGGTAGTTTTCGCTTCTCTTGCACGCAAGATGACTGCAGCAAAACGCTGTTTAAAATAGACAGCTAGCAAAAGCAAGCATAAAGTATATGATGTTGAAGAAAAGCATGAGACGCTGTTTAATCTATTTGGGGAGCAATTGTTATCAGTCTATAAGCATGAATTCAGAAGAGTCTTTAGTTTGTTGGTTCCATGAAGTAACACATGCACAAATTTACCAACTCTTATACCAGGTCATTCACAAAGCAGGAGACAGAAAGACAAACACTCAATATTCACGGAAATTGAAAATATAGCATCAAAAGGCCAATAGGAGAAAAGCAAAGGTCATGAAGGTATTAGGATAATGATTTCACCTTGAGGTTATACCTGCAGTGCGCGCCTGTAGAGCTATTTGTTTCAGGTCCAATTGACAGTCCATGTTGACCGTGGACACAATATTCCTGTCATCAGAGCAAACACCACCAGAAAGCAGAATCCACCGAGAACGTCAGTAGTAAAAAAACACATTAAGGAACTCTATTTGCTCCCGAAACTCAATATATCATAAAAAAACTAATAGAGAATTTGAACACACTGCGTTGACAGGGTTTGTGCATAATTACAGCCTTGTTTTAAAACTGATGTTGAACATAACAAATTACTTTTTATCCCAAATTAAAGTATGTGTATCTTAGGAATGCTTCCTTTTCCCCAAACTGTGGGTAGCATAGCATTATAGGTTTCATTCATGCATTTTAGAGCATTCAAGTCACGCTGTGGCATGAATCATAACCCAGCCTATTTCACCAGTGGACCTCGTTATATGAGGGCCAGGAAATTTATATGGGTTATTCATAGTACAAGGGACACGACTCTGGGTAGTGAACATCAAAGTTTACACAGAGAAAGAAAAGTATGTCGTCTGCGCCTCCAAGTCTGGAGCATACAAAAAATACTACACCAACATTTTTTGAATATCCAGGAAGATCATATAGAATTTTGGACAAAAGAGAGGAAAAGCAATTCTTTCTTGAAGCACCACATGACCTCACTGCTGTCAATTTTTCTATTACTTTCTTTAAGCATAGCAAAACATGTATTACTTTCTAAATATTATTCAATAATACTTCCATGGATTGTATATATATGCCAATACTTCAGTGGCAGTCTGGGTGTGCCACTGAACGTTTGATTATATTATTTAATAATATACTTCCATGGATTGTATATGCCAACACTTCTAAGTTCATAATTTATTAATATGGAATAGGAAAAAATAAAGAAAAAGAAATATTCAGAAAAAAATGAAGTCAGTATTGAGGAAAGGGAAGGAAATGTTCAGGAAAAGATAAAATAGCACGAAAAGCAAAACTACAGCTGGTTGTGTTTGATACATACTCTAGATTGAGGATAGAAATCTGAATAAAACAATACATATAATTAAGTGTTTGATATCCAAACATAACGGTCTCGCTAAGAGTAATCCGCGCCGCTAGCAGCGGCATGCAAGAACTCTAGACCAGCAACAATGGCAAATAAAGAGAGTAAGATAGCAGTAAGCTATTACTGCTTACACTTACAGGAAGATGCAAACACTGCGGGTATTATCTTAGTGAGCTCCTGGCTTTGGAGTGGATCAAGTTTATACTTTGTGCTTTTCTTCCACTCATGTCTTCCTCTGATAGTCAAAGAAAAGCACAAATCCAGGAGACAGTTTTATCTGTGGGGATGTGAAATAACTAAGAGTTTGGTAGGTTTATCTTAAAGAGAGAAAGGGAAATACCAAAGAGATAAAGGTTTATCTTAGAATGTCTATTACTGTAACAAAATGCAAAAACAGAGTAGACTTAAATTGTTCTCAAATGCAACATGGGTTTGTATATTCCTCGGAAACCCATCAATGTGAAATATTATTCCACCTGATCTAAGGAGATCAAACCATAAAAATTAAGTTTTAGGACTATCCAGGCAAGAATAATAAAGCGGAAATGCTCAAGAGGAAGAGGGAGCAACAATAATAAAATAAAGAAGTTCAGCATAAGAAACTGCAGACAGGAAAACCTCTATTACGTCCTCTGCCTGTATGAATACAAGCACAACACCATGACCAACCAAGATTTATGCCATGACTGTCAGAACCGAAAACAAATTAGAAATGAAATATAGGATTCGCTAGGCTCAATTTCTATATCTGAATCTAGGATTCGCTGGCACAAATTCCCAGAAACTACAGGCATGAAAAATTACAAGGAGCGGTGTTTAGGTACAGATAAAAAATAAACACATGCTTTCCTCACAGGGAAGCTGAGCATACGTAACAACAGCCAAGAAAAAAATCCTCCAAGAGAGGAAGGCTCTTTGTATGGACAGGAACAAATACGCTACGCCATGATCAAATCATATTCACACACCTTATTACCTCACATCCAAAATCACAGAAACCAGTATAGTGTAAAAATAAAACAATATAAGCACTAACATCCCACTGACCATAAGAGGTAATAAAAGTCAGGAATGAAGCAAGAATCACTAACCATCCCATTAACCATGAACTTATGTAGTATCTTTGAGGTCATTATCTTTCATCCGACTCAATGCAGTCATATCCACCTGAATACCAATAAACACAGAAGAAAATTAACAATAATACCAAACAAGGTATTCTACACAATTTGCTAGAATTACTAACCCAGCATGCCAACAATAAATTTGATCAGTCCCTTTTCTTAACACGGATATCATTTTGGACCACTTTTGTTAGCACAGAGAAGCACCCAATTTTGATTTTTAATCTTTGCTCAACCAAAAGACCAAAAGTGTGTTGCCATAAGAAGAGAAATGGTAATTAAACAGTGCTAAAATAGGCATGTTGCCATACTGCTGAACATAGGTCCTTGATTTTTCTAATTTACCGAGGAACCCAAATTACAAAGGATGAATGAAAGAAAAGGGGCAGCTCAGCCTGTTGCAAGCCGTCAACCACCGATCATTCCTTTCTGTTACATCAGAACATTGTCTACAATTCTTGGATGTAAGTCAACATAGAAATTCACAACATATATTAATAGTCACATCCCCACCTGGTTGTTGTCACAGCCAGCGTAAGATTCTCCCGCTACCCAAAGCCAAACATTAAGTCATAGCTCAACATCTGCAAAGCAGCCAAATAAAATAGAATTGTCAGCACATATATCTTATAACAGAGCATTAAATTTTTATCCTTAAAACAATAAATATATGGCTATCTGCACAAAACAAAACGCTCAATTGGATAGTTCTAACACCTACTAATTGAAACAAACACAAAAATTAAACCACCAGTAAAGGGATTCAGATCACCTTCAAAAGACCAAGATGGTATGTAGTGGCTTTGTTCTTCGTATCTTTGAGGTCTGTCAAATAAATGAAAAGGCAAAGACTGGCTGTTGTTAGCGCAATTCAAAGGTAGTAGAGTGTTAAAAATATGTTCAGCTTGGTATTGACAGATCAAAGTTTTGTTTAGGAGCCATGTAAACGTGTGCCACATACATGAACTCATAGTCTGGACGGCTGCTTTCTCTTACACCAGATTTTGAATAAAATCCTAGTTGGTGCTTCTCTGCTTTTTAGTGCTTCTTGTAAATCATGAAATTATAATTTCCCCCCTCCTGTTTGGTCCTTCAGTATATGAAGCAGTTCTTATTCCCTCAATTTTTAATCTGTTAATGTGTATTAAGTATCCTCCTCGGAAATCTTAAGTTTCTTGCAGGTTTTATAGCTGGCTTATTTAGTAAGTATGAAGTAAGTAAAAATCTGAAAGGAAGCAGAATGCTGACGTAAATGGTTGCAATGATACACATTACCATGGTCCCTTTGTTGGCTGCAAATTCATACTTTCCATCTATCTTGCCTGATGTAAATGGTTTGATGCAAACGATTCCAAGGATATTCCAGAGCTTCAGGAAATATTCCAGAGATATGGTTTATATTAATTTAATTAAACAATCTTTCAATTTCTGTAGTATGGATTGAACTGGGAGAAGAAATGAATTAGTAGCTTGATGATTGTAAAGGCCGTATCTGTACCTACCAAGAAAGGAGCCAAAGTTGTTAGTCTTGGACACCTATGCATTAGGAACATACACCTACCCCATCAGTGAGTTAATTATATTAGTTATGCTACAACTCCCAATTTCTCATGCCAGTGGTGCTTCTCAGAGGCATTTCATCGAGCATATGTCATGCACTACACATAAAACAGCAAGCAAGAAATTCCAATGGCAAAACCAACGCCACAAAGATCCACCTCAGTAAAACCACGCCCTGAAACAAAAACCTAGAATGCATACCTGGATGTGGGAGTCGTAGTCCAGAGGCTGCTCCTGGAGGGTGCGCTCCAGGGCCTGATACGGAGCTCGCCGCCGACGTTCCCTCTGTCATCGGAGTCCGATGAGTCTCCGCCCCATCTATTGCGCTCCCCACCACCTACAACCACCAAGCAGCCGTGAGGGATGGGGTAGAGGAGATCCATCCAGATTGAAGAGGCAAAAAAATCAAAGGGGAAAAGGAATAGGAAACACATCAAAACCTCTCGATTTCATGGCGTGGACTCAAGAATTTGCTGCGCCCACAAACCCCAGCTCAAGATTCCGCGAGAGGGCAGGAAAATTCGTGCTCTACCTTGTTCACCGCCGTGGCCAGCGTGCCGCTAAGGACGGCTACGCCCGTCGCCCACATCCTTGCCTTGCCGAAGCCGACGAACTCCGTGGCGAGCGCAGACGTTCTAGTCAGAGCTGAGCTGCAACACCAACCACCTCTCTCATGCCGGCTCCTGCGGAGGTCTCCCGCGCCGAGGTCGGCCGCGCCGCCCGTCGCCCGTGCAGAAGGGAATTGGGAGAGGAGGCGTAGGAGGAGGAGAGCGGCAGCAGGGAGAGGGAGCTAGGGAGGCGGCGGCTGCATCTGCGGGATTGGAAGGGGAGAGGGAGCGACGGGATTGGAGAGGAAGCTGCATTTTCCCTCAGCTCGCAGCCACGCGCGACGCGAGAGTCTGGGCCGAGCGGGCTTTCACACGACCCATGGATAAAAAGTGGGTTTGCGGGAGGGCCTCAGTGCCCTGGACGAACGGCCGGCCGAGATCGCGCCACATCAGCTTGATCGAACGGCCCAAAATCCAAACGCCTGTGAGGCCCCCTATGGGGGGCATCATATACACCTTTAGATTCTCCTTTGTGTCACACTCACATATGCATGCACAGTACGCGTACCTTCTCTTTTCTTAATTTGTGTATGAGAAATTCAGAATCTCTTTCCAAGAGGGAATCTCTGGATCGATCGGCATGGTTTCCCTGCAATTTATTCTATGTTTACTTTCGGGAAAGCCTTACGTTGGAAAAGAGCAGGAGATCGATCCGAGCACCGAATGCTGGCTCGGGAATCCTCGGTACTAGTACCTCCATTCTAAAATAAGTTTCATAGATTTATCCAGATATATTTTAACTATAGATAGATTTGTTTCTAAATAAAGTTATGATATTTATTTTGAAACGGAGGGAGTATTTTGTTCCGTTGTTGAGTTGATTCTCTTCCATACGCGTACGTGCGTCAGACTACAAGAGGCTCTCTCTGCCTTTCGATAAAAGCTCTACTGTTAATGTGAGCCATCAATGTCAAATGAAAAGTAAAAGGAAATTAGCGAATGCGAGATAACCACGTCTTCCTCGCGAGTCCAAAAACGCACCCGATTGCATTTCGATCAACTGAGGACGCACATCTATCTTCATTATTAAAGTAAAACCTGTAATATCTAATTCCACACTTTCTAAACTTTACGAATAAACGCCACCACTGATCCAACTAGCTACGTACCCGACTACCGCCCAGCTAGAAGCTGTTTGTCACACTTTGACTAACAAACTTCATGTACGCATGTAACCCTTCGCTCCAAATATTGTTGGGCTAACAGCCCCAAATATCACTTGAAACAAAGTCTATGCATACACATGCAACATACAAACAAACTTATGGGATGTTTGTTGTCGCCATCAACCATTTCTTCTACGCGGACATAAGTCCTTCACTTTGTTATTGTTGTTCAAGATCTGCACCAATCTTGGGTAGTTTGTTGCGCGAGTTTGTAACGCTCTCCGTGTTGCCTCCGAGTCACTATTGTTGTTTAAGAGCACCCGGCGCGAAAACCACGAGCTCACCCATCCACCGCACCAACGATTGGATCACCATTTCTAGGGACGCTACATGTAGAGTTCTGGATCCATGCACTCCAGGTTCATCTGCCTCAAATCTTCACCAAATATTGTCCATTTGTAAATCTTATACTCTCTCTGGCTCTAAATAATGTTGGGTCATGTCCCTCCACACGGAGGTGTGTTGGCATCCCAACATCAGCCCAAAAAGTTTAACACATATCAACCGTTGATTGAGATCGCATCCAACGGCTAAGCTGCCTCCTTGAGAGGTGGAAAAGAGAAAACCCTAGCCACCTTGGTAGCTGTGTGGGAGAGAGAGCAAGAGCAAGCTAAATTGTGGTTGCTGCTGTGAGAGGGTGAGAAAACACACTAGAAAACCACAACCAAGTGAGAGAGGAGGTGATTTATATCCAAATTTCTGATCAGGCCAGTTTGTCTCCAGGTTGGTGTGAGGCTCAAACATTCTTTGAGTAATTCGATATGGTTAGCTGGTTTGAGATTTGGGTTGGTGAAGAATCAAATTTGAGAGTACAGTCAGTTCGAACGGCCGCGGTAGAAATTATGGGAGACAAACAATTTTGGCAGGCAAACGGTGTCTATTTGAGCCGATTTTTGGTCAGTGTGTTGGAAACTCATATGTATGATTATGTGCCAAATTTTTTGTCAGTGTGTTTGGTCAGTGTAGGGGTGTAAATGGTACGGATAATTTCCGCGCTGAATCCGCGTTCGTATCCGTTTTTAAGTATATGGTATGCATTTTTAGAAATCCGTCAGATATGGATGCAGATGTGGATAGTGGTCAAGCGGATATCCGGCGGATACGTAGCGGATATGACATTGGTACTATCCGCCGGATATGGATTATCCACCGTTTTTTGTGTGGATTATCCTAGGTTCACAAAGAGGATAATCCGATAAAATTAGCCAAACCGTAAATATTTATACAATATAGTTCATCGGCTAAACTATGTATGCTATTAGTATGTAATTTGCTTCGTTCTACGAACAAGTGTGTACATTTAGCTATAGTCTATAATTACAAACATATTTTACATAAAAAAATACTTCTATTTTATGTGGATATTCGCTTAATAATCCGCTTTCGATCTGAGCTGGTCCGAATCCGCTCCATATCCGTAGTCCTATATAATCTGCATCCGACCATTATTCATCCGATCTGGATTCGTTACATCAATATGGTACAGAATATGGTAATACCAATATTCGATTCGATCAGGGCATCTCCAGTGGTGCGACGCATTTCGGACATCCAAAATGTCCGCGGGCGTCCGTTTGCGTTGCCTGACGGACGCGGAAATGGTCGCGCGTCCGTTTGCGTCTGGGGCTAGCTCCAGCGGGGCAATTCATATTCGGCGCAGGCGAGAATTCAAAAAGTGGTGTCCAAATTGAGGGCTGAAACAACTTTGCACGAAATTTTACAGCCGCAAATTGAGGGCTGAAACAAGTTCATCACACTTTGCACATGTCACGACGCAAAGTGGAGTCCAAAAGGGGCACAACAAGGTCTGAACAACAATAAAAATGTCCAAAAGGAGGCCAAGGTGCTGGGCGCATGGCGCCGGCGATCAGGCGTCTCGCGCGCGGATTTCGACGCGCCTCTTGATGAACCAGGCCCTGGTGTCGTCGTCGACGTTGCTCAAGTCGGCTAGCATGATCCTAGTGTCATCTGCAAGGATCTTGGCCTTGGCGTCCATCCTCCTAGCCTCGGCGTCAAGCAATTTGGCCTCGGAGTTTGCCTTCTGGACCTCAATTACCTCTTTCGCGAGGTTGTGGTAGATGGCAGCTGCGACCTCTTTTGCTAGACGCCTCTTCTCGTCCCTAGCAGCCAAGGCGGCACGATTGTCGACCATTATCTTCTCCATGCTCTGCGTGAACGCAATGGCCTGCGCCTCCCGGACAAGATCGGCCTTGGTAGCCTTATGGCCTCGTGGACGAGGTGGAAGGGCTGAACGGCCTTGATCGTCGTCTTCGCCGTCGAGGTTGATCGCTGTCCCATTCTTCACAGCTTCTTGGTAGGCCGCAAATCTTATCATCCACTTGTTGTTGTTCTTGAGCACGTCCCAGCAATGGACCATATGGAAACCCTTCTTATGCGTCGCCCTGAACTTCTCCAAGGCGCGGGATACCTGCAATCATAGCCGCCAATGATGTACATACAATGATGCAAATTGTGTAGAATGATGATGGTTGTATCGTGTTTACCACTGTCATGACGCCAGCGCCGCTTACGGGGTTGTTAATAGCATGTTCGACCTCCGAGCAGAACTTGCTTGTCTCTTGTTTGATGTAGTTCCATCTTTTCCGGAGGGACTCTTCCGTCCGAGGGCTTGTGATATGGTAGGGCGGGTGCATCCTGGTCTCGTTGTACTGCTGCAAGACCTTGGCCCAATAGACCTTGCCCTTTTGTTGGGCTCCATTAATACAATCTTGGATCGTTGCCAGCCACGCTTCACACAAACACTTATCCTCGTCGTCGACGAAGCCTTGTGTCCTCAGGCTCTTGCCCTTCTTCTTCGTAGCAATGTCAGGCTGTGTTGGCGCGTCGTCGAAGTCGTTGACGGACACGGGTGTTGGCTGCGTCTGCTGGGTGGCGAACAACCGTGCGGTGTCGATGTCCTCCGCATCTTGCGTTGGTGCCCAGTCATCATGCGCGCCTATCCTGGCACGATCATCGCGAACGAAGCCGCCGCCGTAGATAATTTCCTGGATGTCTGAATCATGGCGGTCCTTCCAATAGTCCTACGAACGGCCGGACATCACACTACAAGAAAAGTTGCCATGGCCGACGAAGTTGAAGTCGCGCCGTGGTTGCTGGTGTACCATGGCCGACGATTTTTGGTCTCTCCGTTGTGCATGTCAAAACGTTTTTTCTCGTTTTTGAGGCCACCTAGCCCGACAAAAACGGCCAAAACGTGGCGTATGGTGGCCCGGGACGTGGTGCATCTCGAAATCTCGGGTTCGCCGGCCGAGTCAACGCAAATCCGCACCGCCGAGGGATGTAGGGCCCAGATGGCAGCCTCTGTGGCATTGTTTTTTTCTCGATCGCGCCATCTCGTTCAACGCTCTCCGATCGAGCCGTTTACGATGCAGGATCATGGGTCCCGCATGTCATCCTCTATGAAAAAAATTCTTTCTATTCTTGGATTTTTTTTGACCCCCTGATTTCTGGCTACTTCCTTTTTCTTTTGATCCCTTGCCGCCTTGGAAACGTTGAGACCGCTGCTGCTAAATGGGACCCGCATGTCATCCTCTATGTGCAATCAACTTTCTTTTCTTGGAGTTTTTTGGCACCTCATATTTGGTCACTTGCCTTTTTCTTTCGATCCCCTGCCGCCTCTCAAACGGTGATACCGCTGCTGCTAAATGGGACCCACATGTCATCCTCTATGTACTATAAAACTTTCTTTTCTTGGATTTTTTTGGCACCTCATATTTGGTCACTTGCCTTTTTCTTTCGATCCCGTACAGCCTCTCAAAGGGTGATACCGCTACTGCTAAATGGGACCTGCATGTCATCCTCTATGTACTATAAAACTTTCTTTTCTTGAATTATTTTTGGCTTCTCATATTTGGTCACTTGCCTTTTTCTTTCGATCCCGTGCAGCCTCTCAAACGGTGATACCGTCTCTTGCTAAATGGGACCCGCATGTCATCCTCTATGTACTATAAAATTTTCTTTTCTTGAATTATTTTTGGCTCCTCATATTTGGTCACTTGCCTTTTCTTTCGATCCCCTGCCGCCTCTCAAACGGTGATACCGCTGCTGCTAAATGGGACCCGCATGTCATCCTCTATGTACTATAAAACTTTCTTTTCTTGAATTATTTTTGGCTCCTCATATTTGGTCACTTGCCTTTTTCTTTTGATCCCCTGCCGCCTCTCAAACGGTGATACCGCTGCTGCTAAATGGGACCCGCATGTCATCCTCTATGTACTATAAAACTTTCTTTTCTTAAATTATTTTTGGCTCCTCATATTTGGTCACTTGCCTTTTTCTTTCGATCTCATGCCACGTTTGAAACGTTGAGGAACCTGCTGGCTCATGGGACCCGCATGTCATCCTCTATGTGCTATAAAAGTTCATTTTCTTGGATTTTTTTCACCCTCTGATTGTTGGCTATTTCCTTTTTCTTTTGATCCCCTGCCGCCTTGGAAACGTTGAGTAAGTCTGCTGACTCATGGGACCCGCATGTCATCCTCTATGTACAATCAAGTTTCTTTTCTTGAATTATTTTTGGATCTTGATATTTGGTCACTTTCCTTTTTCTTTCGATCTCATGCCACGTTTGAAACGTTGAGGAACCTGCAGGCTCATGGGACCCGCATGTCATCCTCTATGTACTATAAAAGTTCATTTTCTTGGTTTTTTTTACCCTCTGATTTTTGGCAATTTCCTTTTTCTTTTGATCCCTGATGGCGTGTAACTCACACGTTCGTTGGGAACCCCAAGAGGAAGGTATGATGCGCACAGCAGCAAGTTTTCCCTCAGAAAGAAACCAAGGTTTATCGAACCAGGAGGAGCCAAGAAGCACGTTGAAGGTTGATGGCGGCGGGATGTAGTGCGGCGCAACACCGGGGATTCCGGCGCCAACGTGGAACCTGCACAACACAACCAAAGTACTTTGCCCCAACGAAACAGTGAGGTTGTCAATCTCACCGGCTTGCTGTAACAAAGGATTAACCGTATTGTGTGGAAGATGATTGTTTGCAGAAAACAGTAAAACAAGTATTGCAGTAGATTGTATGCGATGTAAAGAATAGGACCGGGGTCCACAATTCACTAGAGGTGTCTCTCCCATAAGATAAACATCATGTTGGGTGAACAAATTACAGTTGGGCAATTGACAAATAAAAAGGGCATGACCATGCACATACATATTATGATGAGTATAGTGAGATTTAATTGGGCATTACGACAAAGTACATAGACCGCCATCCAACTGCATCTATGCCTAAAAGTCCACCTTCGAGGTTATCATCCGAACCCCCTCCAGTATTAAGTTGCTAACAACGAGACAATTGCATTAAGTATTGCGCGTAATGTAACTAGTAACTACATCCTTGAACATAGCACTAATGTTTTATCCCTAGTGGCAACAGCACATCCACAACCTTAGAACTTTACATCGCATTGTCCCGGATATCAATGGAGGCATGAACCCACTATCGAGCATAAATACTCCCTCTTGGAGTTACAAGCATCTACTTGGCCGAGCATCTACTAGTAACGGAGAGCATGCAAGATCATAAACAACACATAGACATAACTTTGATAATCAACATAACAAGTATTCTCTATTCATCGGATCCCAACAAACGCAACATATAGAATTACGAGATAGATGATCTTGATCATGTTAGGCAGCTCACAAGATCCGACAATGATAGCACAACGGGGAGAAGACAACCATCTAGCTACTGCTATGGACCCATAGTCCGGGGGTAGACTACTCACTCATCACTCCGGAGGCGACCATGGCGGCGTAGAGTCCCCGAGGAGATGATTCCCCTCTCCGGCAGGGTGCGGAGGCGATCTCTGGATCCCCGAGATGGGATCGGCGGCGGCGGCGTCTCGATAGGGTTTTCCGTATCGTGGCTCTCGGTGCTGGGGGTTTCGCAACGGAGGCTTTAAGTAGGCGGAAGGGCGAGGTCGGGAGGCGGCACGAGGGCCCCACACCACGGGCCGCGCGGCCAAGGGGGCCGCGCCGCCCTAGGGTTTGGGCACCTCGTGGCCCCTCTTCGTCTCCTCTTCGGACTTCTGGAAGCTTCGTGGCAAAATAGGACCCTGGACGTTGATTTCGTCCAATTCCGAGAATATTTCGTTACTAGGATTTCTGAAACCAAAAACAGCAGAAAACAGCAAGCGGCACTTCGGCATCTTGTTAATAGGTTAGTTCCAGAAAATGCACGAATATGACATAAAGTGTGCATAAAACATGTAGATAACATCAATAATGTGGCATGGAACATAAGAAATTATCGATACGTTGGAGACGTATCAATCCCCTGCCGCCTTTGAAACGTTGAGGACTCTTCTGGCTCATAGGTCCCACATGTCAGCCTCTATGTACAATCAAGTTTCTTTTCTTGAATTATTTTTGGATCCTGATATTTGGTCACTTGCCTTTTTCTTTCGATCTCATGCCACGTTTGAAACGCTGCTGGCTCATGGGACCCGCATGTCATCCTCTATGTGCTATAAAAGTTTATTTTCTTGGATTTTTTTTTCACCCTCTGATTTTTGGTTATTTCCTTTTTGGCTATAGTTAATTGTTGTAACTATGTTTGCAATATTACCAGAATGCAGTTTTAATGAAGCAGTCATCATTAGAAGATAGTCGCCAAAGCGACCCTGTGCAACATTATGATGTAAGTACGTAGCTTAGTACAAGTTTCATACATTGTCTTATTTATGGAACTTGTTATTATCTTATATCTACATTGCATAATAAATGTTTGAATAGTTCACTGTTGTAACTATGTTGCATATTACTAGAATGCAGGTGTAATTAAGAAGTTCTTAGTAGAAGATAGAGCGCAAAAAAGGTTAGGGGTGAGCCTATGCAACGATATAATGTAAGTCCGTGCTTAGTAGTTGTGACTATCTCATATCGACAATGCTTAATACATGTTTGCATAGTTCATCGTTTAACTCTTTTTGCATTATTATCGGAATGCGGTTGTGATGAAGCAATCTTCATCGGAAGAGAGGCCCACAAAAGTTCGATCTTTCTTCGATGCATCCTCTTATAGCCGTCAACCTAGACCATTCCTTTCATCAAACGAGTAAATATCTCAAGGCTGTACTTTATAAAAGACATGGTATTGCTGCTTTAAGATCTGTAGCTGATATGTTGACCAAGAGTACACAAGATTCAATCAAGGCGATTGCCAAATGTCAACGTGTTATTGATGATGCTAATAGAAGTCCTCAATGATTCTATGTATTTTTTTTATTTGGGCACATTAATTGCCTTGTAATTTTCCTAGTTATTTTATTTGTGTATGTAATTGTGTGTATCATTGATACCAGATTTTAGGCTCATGAAATTTAATGCAAGTTGACTAGTCAAACAACCAGGGCCCTACAATAGATTGGGTCGGCCCACTTACAGTAGTGTGGGACCCACTTTCATTTTGGGTCGGCCACCTACTTATTGGGCCGGCCCGTTAACAGGAAGTGGGCCCCACTGCTTATTGGGCCGGCCGACGATCTTGTTGGGCCGGCCCACTTGCTATATGGTGGACCCCACATACTAAATGGGCTGGCCCTTTAACGGAGAAAGTGGGACCCACTGTGTTTTTGGCCCGGCCCACTATCTTGTTGGCCCGACCCACTTGCTATATGGTGGACCCCACATACTAAATGGGTCGGCCCTTTAACGAGAAAGTGGGACCCACTGTGTTTTTGGCTCGGCCCACTATCTTGTTGGGCCGGCCCAATTGCTATATGGTGGACCCAACATACTAAATGGGTCGGCCCTTTAAGCTGGAAAGTGGGACCCACCTGTGTTTTTGGCCCGGCCCACTATCTTGTTGGGCAGGCCCACTTGCTATATGGTGGACCCCACATACTAAATGGGCCGACCCTTTAACGGGAAAGTGGGACCCACCTATGTTTTTGGCCGACCCACTTTCTTGTTGGGCCGACCCATTTGATCTATTGTGGACCCCACGTACTAAATGGGCCGGCCGATAGCAGGAAAGTGGGACCCACATGCTAATTGGGCCGGCCCAATAACTTCTTGGGTCGGCCCGGTTGCTTTAAGGTGGACCCCACTAGTTAAATGGTAGGCCCGATAACAGGAAAGTGGGTCCCACATGTCTTGTGGGCCGGCCCTTTTGCTGTTGATCGGTCAAACGAGTGCATTCGGCCGGCCCACATGCTTAGTGGGCCGGCCCATTAAAGTTTTGACCGATCAACCTTAGAGGTTAGGCCCGGCCCACGTAACTAATGGACCAGCCCGGCTATATAGTTGACCAGGTCAAACTAAGTCGGCTGGCCCGGCCCGCAAACTTAATGGGCGGTCCGCTTAAGACGTGGCGAGGCCACGTGTGGGCCTACCATCTACCACGGGGTTTCAGCTGGTTAACGCCGTTAATCGCCGGTTAACGGCGTACGCCACGTGTCGGTTGCATGACGTCGGCGATCAACGGGCTCCCGGAAACACTTGGGCAACGGTCCGATTTTCCGTGGCGAAAGGGCGCCCAAGCGCGACGGACCGAAAAAATCGTCGTAGGACTTTGCCTGACGCAGTTTCGACAACAGAACCCATATCGTCGGGTTAGGCCCATAGGCGACGAAAAATACCCCTTAGCAGACGATTTTGAGACGTTGTCTATCAGAACTTTTCTTGTAGTGTCAGACGCATGATACACAACACTCGCACACATTGACAGAGCTCACGTACCGGGTCGTCCATTGTCGGGGCAGGCGGCGCCATTTCGTCGAACAGGATGCGGGGCTGCGGCATGCTCTCCTCCGGCACCTGGCGCGTCTTCTGTGTCGCGCCCGGGCAGGAGTCACCGCTTCTAGGCGTCCGGTTGAGGTCGGGAACCGCCGCCCGGTCAACTTCACCGGCGGCAGGTCGGAGGCGAACCGCGACGCCGCGTGGCCCCGCAAGGGAGCGGGAGTTCCGGGCGCAGGCGGGAACTTACCGAGCTGACCGACGAGGCCGGAGGCGCGACGCCGGCGATCCCCTCTCTCTTGACGAGCATGTAGCCCTCCGCTAAGGTCGGATGGAGGGCTACTTGCGCGACGCCGGCTTTGATCTGCATCTGCCAGGCCTGCTGGTTGGCAGCCGCGGCAGTCTTCATCTTCTGGTTCTTGCGCCGCCCGCGACGCTTCGCGGCCTCCATGATTTTATCCTCCGGGGAGAGCACCTTCATTGCCGCCTTCGGCTTTGCCTCCCGGCCGCCGCCGGTGGCGGCCCGCTTTGCTTCCGCCGGAGCTGCAGCCTCCATTGTGGCTATGGTCGTGGCTACGGGGGAGTGTGGGGGCGGCGGCGGGTGCGAGGGTTTGCTCCGCATCCATGGCGGTGGCTGCGGCGGCGAGGACGTCCATCGCTTGTGGACTGCTCGCGCCGGTCTAGTTTGCAATTTCGCGCGGGGGAATGGCCAGTGGCGGGAATAATATGGCCTCCTGCCACTGACGCGCGGTTCCTACGTCTTTTTCGGCGGACACTCCGCCCGACCGCCAAGCGTCCGCGGAGACGCAAACCTGGCGCATATTTGGGCCAGGTTTGCGTCTCCGCGGACGGTTCGATCAGTTTGCGTCGCCCCGCTGGAGCAAATCCCAGACGCATTTCCGGTCACGGCGGACGAAAACGGTCGCTCAGCGACCATTTGCGTCGCGCCGCTGGAGATACCCTGAGTTTACACCCCTAGGTCAATGTGTTTTGTGTTTGTCCGTGTGTTGTTGGTGTTGGCCTGGCTGCAGCCTGGAAGCGCCTACCCATCGCTCGTTAGCGATGGTTTGTAGGCATGATGCCTAAGGCATCGCTTGGATGAAAATTCGTGTGGACCGGCCCATTAGACTATTCACTCGTTGAAAAGAAGCAGTATAATATTTCCTTCAATACGTACAAGATCTTGTGACCCTTGTACATTCCCTGCCACGCAAACGGACAGTTCTTCCATTGCCAATGCATGCAGTCAATGCTTCCAAGCATCCCTGGAGAACCCCTAGCTTCATTTATTGCAAGGATCCTCTGAGTGTCTTCGACAGTGGGTGATCTCAAGTAATAGTCCCCGAACACTGCTATGACGGCCCTGCAGAACCGGTAGAAACAATCAAGGGCGGTGGACTCTGCCATCCGAAGATAGTCATCTGCACTATCACCGGGAGCTCCATACGCCGGCATCCTCATAGCCACTCGTGCACTTCTGCGGTGACGAAAATCCAACCAAACCAAGTGCAATCCGCCTTGCATCTGAAGTAGGGATCAAAGTCTCGGATGGCATACACAATTTGCGAAATAGCTTTCGCTCATCCCGAAACGACGCCGGAAAACACTCTCACCGTGCAATGGATTGTCGGCGAAGTAGTCGGCGTACAACATGCGGTAGCCCTCCATTCGCTGTCTCGGCTTGCACTTCCGGCGACCGGTGCCGACCCACCACGTCGACCGGTTGCCGGTCCGGCGTACATGCTTGCCAAGCAACCGAGGATCATCATGTGCTCGTCGTCTTGGGCCGCCGTCGCCATCTCTTCTTGCATAAGCTCGACGAACATCCGCTCCTCCTCTTCGTCCGAGTCCATGGCCGGCGAGGCAAATGGACGAACACCGACGGGCGTGGTCGAGGCAACCCGAGCCGCGAGCGACGAGGAGCGAGCCAAAGTCGGAAAACAGGCCGGCGGAAGAGCGGCCGGATAGGCCGTCGTCGAAAGACGGCGGAATATAGGCGAGGTGGGGAAGGAGGGACGGCAGATCTCGGGCAACAAGCCGGCGGGGTGGAGCCGGCGGCGAGAGAGATACGAGGGGTGGGGGAGATTTTGAGCGAGGTGGCGGTGGGGTTCGTGTGTCGAGTCACCGACAGATCGGGCCCTTCCCCGCTTTTCACTCGTCCGGAGTCCTTGATAGGTCCCCGGGGGATCGGGGATGGCGTGGGCTCGCCGGATGGATGAAGGTCCAAATCCGGACGAAAACGAGGAACCAGGGGCACGACTGGGCCGAATTTCGCCGTCCGGATGGGAAAAACGTCGCTCGGGGGCCTCTTCGGGGGACGAGTGGAGATGCTCTTAGCGATGGTTTGTAGGCATCGCTTGAAGGAAAATTCGTGTGGACCGGTCCATTAGACTATTCACTCGTTGAAAAGAAGTAGTATCATATTTCCTTCAATACGTACAAGATCTTAGCTCCCAATGCCTCTAACCTTCGTTTGCTGATTTTTGAGTTTTCTGAATCTAAGCAACATTTTAAATTTCTGAATCTGAGCAGTAAACAATTTTGAACAAATTTTGAATCCAAGCAAAATTTCAAATCTAAGCAAAAAACAATTTTGAACTAACTTTGAATCCAAGCAAAATTTCAAATTTCGAATTTTAGGAAAAAAGTTCAAATTCAAAAAAAAATTATAATTTTTTTCGGAAGCAAAATTTGTTCATTTTTTTGCTCAATTTTTTTTTGCTAAAGAAGAATTTTACTAAAATAATAATTTTGTTCGTAACTTTTTTGTTCAGAGATAATATTTGTTAAAAAAAGTTGCTCAATTTTTTATTCATTTTTTAAAAAATGTTAAAATATCAGAAAAAGAAAAAGGCAGAAAAAGGAAAAATAAATCGAATTCAAAAATGTTCAAAAGATAGATAAAGAAAAACAGAAACTTAAAAAACGGTAAAAAGGGACCGAACCAAATGAAGAAACTGAAAAAATCGAAAAGAAACGCACAGATGCTTCGAGAAACTTCCTAAAACTGGAGTCATCCGGCGTTAAATTTTTTTTTTTTTTTTTTTTTTGAGAAAAATCCGGCGTTAAATGGTCCTCGGCCGAATCGTCCCGTTAACGGGCTGGGCGTATTAACCCCTGCTAACGGGCGATGTATAGGATTTCCCCCGCAGCCCAGCGACTTCCCCTTGCTGGTTT